>NC_133105.1:38464118-38567861 GCF_022965805.1 Primulina eburnea
TAAGCCGTTCAACACATTGAACTATTTTCTCCTTTATAGAAGTCATACTTCTAATTTTATTTACGCTTATAAACCCTTTATAAGCCGTTCAACACAATTGAACTATTTTACTTCTCAACGGGATCTAGAAAGCTAGCACTGAAAGCGGACCGGTTACGGTGGCCGGAAGCGCAACGGAAGTCAAAAATTTTATTTAAAATGCAAGAATTTTCGGCCACCCCATCTTTTGTGCAATATTTACAAAATAACACCAAAACATACATAGGGTGTTAGAAATTTCATTACCTATCAACCTCACAAGGTTGATGATGGCACCAACTTAGTTGACTAGCAACTAAGCTCTTGAAATGGATGACAATCTACAAGCTCTCCTCCACCTTCAAAATTAGGCCCACCACTAGCAAGGTAAAACCCCTCTTGATTTGCACTAGAAAATCAAGAGGATTTTTCAATGAGAAGATTTTATTCTCCAAGAAAATGAAGAACAAAAAATGGAAGAAAATTGAGAGAAAACTCCTCAATATTTCGGCCAAGTGAGAGTGTAGAGTGAGTAGTGAAGTCTAGTCTTGGGTGTGGGAAAAGTTGGGAGAAAAGTTGCATGCCTTTGCAATTTTTTTAATAAAAAGTAATCAAGACTCTTCACCTCCCAAGCATGCAAACCCTAGCATGTCTCACATATATTATATGGTTTTTAACACATTAAAAACCATGTACTAAATTTTAATTATCTCAAACACATTTGAGATTAATTAAATACTACTTGAAATTATTCAAGTCCCACTAGTTAAATAATTATTTTAATTGAGCTCTACAAGGCTCAATATTATTTAATTAATTCAACACTTGAATTAATTTAATTATTTAGACTCTACTAGGTCCACTAGTGTTTAATTAATTCAACACTTGAATTAATTTAATTTAGTCCTCAATAATGTTTATGAAAATCACAATTTTCAACTACATTATTTACTTGGCCAAATTTTAATCTTAGGAACACTTCCATAAATTAAAATTTATATTTCTCTCATAGAGGTCATACTTCTATTTTTCTTTACGCTTATAAACACATTTATAAGCCGTTCAACACATTGAACTATTTTACTTCTCATCGGGGTTTACAAAGCCAATACTTGTGTGGCCCTCAATGGTTCATTGATACAACTAGCCGTGGGTTCACATCTCTATGTGATTCGGACTAAACATGTCCTTATTCGAGCATACCCCAATTGCTCCATTCTTACTTATCAACTCCTTGATAGTAAGAACGTCAGAACTCAAGTCTGATAGTACCCAACCAATCACGTTAAACGCCTAGCAGCATCGCTTACGTGATTCCCTAGGTATCACATGATAGTGCCTGCAAGAACCATTCAATTATGGTTAGCGTACAGTACGGTCCCTTCAACTCATATATCCCGACCGATTCGACAACTATTGGTTTATCGAGAGTTGTCAATGAATCGATACTATGTGTCATGTTGTGGTTGCATCGATGGTGTAATCTATGAAACCCCTTTCATAATTACCACCATACTCTGATCAGAGATTTCAACCCACACATACATGAAAAACACATAGGATATCCATACCCGTAGGTAAGCGGTGAATCCCCGGCTACAATGCATCGACTCCTATATGTTTCGCCGTAACACCCAATCTTGCCACCTGATGACCCCATAAGAGTCGGTAAACAAGTCAAAGTGAAACGCTAGCACATAGAGTCTCAATGTTGTCCCGGGTCATAAGGACTAATGGTGTACAACCATAAACTAGGACATTTCCACTCGATAAGTGAGAACCACTTGGAAAGTCCTTTATAGAGGGTTGTTCAGTGCACTCTACCATGAGCACCTATCTGCATGCTCGGACATCACAATGTCCCCTACCAATGAAACATGGTACTCACATCGCAGATACTAGTCTCTAACTCGAGCGGCCTTTATCCTTCTTAGTGGCGGCTGAATCGACTAGGAACGGTTTAGAATATACAGTATTCCAAATATGAGTTTCATGATACTCATCATATGAGCATCCCATATTCTTTCTACTATTTGTATATTCAAGGACTTTATCTATGCAACTAGCATGGGTATAAAGATAAAGATGCGCCAAATTAATAAATTCAAATATTATTAAAATAAAGATCGTTTATACAAAGAGTTTCATCGTGAACAGTCGGCCAACACTTGGCTCGACGTGAACCTACTCTAACAATCTCCCACTTGCACTAGAGCCAACTACCCATATACTTCAGACCCATTGATTCGCGATGCTTCTCGAACGATGGTCCTGGTAAAGGCTTAGTTAGTGGATCAGCAACATTATCTGCGGAGCCGACTTTGTCAATCATGACATCTCCTCTTTCCACGATCTCTCTGAGGATGTGGTACTTTCTCAATACGTGTTTGGACTTCTGATGAGACCTTGGCTCCTTCGCCTGAGCTATGGCTCCCGTGTTGTCGCACATCACCGGGATAGGAGCAACTTCATTTGGAATGACGCCCAACTCTTGGACGAAATTCCTAATCCAAACAGCCTCCTTTGCTGCAGCCGATGCAGCAATGTATTCTGCCTCAGTGGTGGAATCTGCAGTACTGTCTTGCTTGGAACTCTTCCAAGAGACAGCACCACCATTGAGCATGAATATGAATCCGGAGGTTGACTTCGAGTCATCAACATCGCTTTGGAAGCTAGAGTCGGTATAGCCTTCCAATTTTAGTTCTCCACCCCCATAGACCAAAAACAACTTATTGGTCCTTCTCAAATACTTGAGGATGTCTTTCACAGCTTTCCAGTGTGGAAGACCAGGGTTGGATTGATATCTACTCACTACACTTAGTGCAAGTGCTACGTCAGGACGTGTAGATATCATCCCATACATGATACTACCAATAGCCGAAGCATACGGAATTCGTGTCATCGCCGCTATCTCTGCATCAGTCTTGGGAGACATAGACTTGGATAGGGACACGCCATGACACATTGGTAGATGTCCTCTCTTGGACTCATCCATCGAGAACCGCTTCACGTTGGTATCAATGTATGTGGACTGGGTGAGACCAAGCAATCTTTTTGATCTATCTCTATAGATCTGTATTCCCAATACAAAAGATGCTTCACCCAAGTCCTGCATTGAGAACTTACTTGCTAACCATATCTTAGTTGATTGCAACATTCCTACATCATTCCCAATGAGTAGAATGTCATCAACATAAAGAACAAGGAATGTCACAGCACTCCCACTGACCTTCTTATATACACAGGGTTCCTCAGGATTCTTAGTAAAACCAAACTCTTTGATTGTACTATCGAATCTGAGGTTCCAACTCCTAGATGCCTGCTTAAGACCATAAATAGATCTTTGAAGTTTGCATACCATATGCTCACTTCCGATAGATGTAAACCCTTCAGGTTGAGACATGTAAATCTCTTCCTTAATATCCCCATTAAGGAAGGCTGTCTTAACATCCATCTGCCATATCTCATAGTCATACCATGCAGCTATGGCTAGCAAAATCCTAATGGACTTGAACATTGCAACTGGAGAAAAGGTTTCCTCATAGTCAATACCTTGTTTTTGAGTATACCCTTTTGCTACCAATCGCGCCTTGAAGGTCAACACCTTCCCATCCGCCCCAAGTTTCCTCTTGTAAATCCATTTACACCCTATGGGAACAATTCCCTCAGGTGGATCCACGAGATTCCACACTTGGTTTGAATGCATGGAATTCATCTCAGATTCCATTGCTTCAAGCCATTTGGATGAATCGGCATCCGATAACGCTTCCTTGAAGGTCCTTGGATCACATCCAAGATCAGGCTCATCATGGCCCTCTTCAAGAAGCAGACCATACCTCACAGGTGGTCTCGAGACTCTCTCGGTTCTTCTAGGAGCTTGTATCTCCTCACTTGGCTCCTCGGGTGTGGGTTCTACAACTGTGGGTGTTTCTCGAACCTCTTCGAGTTCTATCATCTCTCCTTTTCTATCCAATAGAAATTCTTTTTCCAAAAAGGTTGCATTCCTAGAAACAAACACTTTTGTTTCTTTGGGATGATAGAAATAATATCCAGCTGAATTCTTTGGATATCCCACAAAGTAACATAAAATGGATCGACCGTCCAATTTATCTCCCACTACCTGCTTCACGTAAGCAGGGCACCCCCATATTCTAAAATAAGAATATTTAGGTGGCTTACCCATCCATATCTCATATGGTGTCTTATCAACTGCTTTTGTATGGACATTGTTCAACAACAGTGCCGCTGTCTCAAGCGCATATCCCCAAAAGGATGGCGGCAACTCCGTGAACCCCATCATAGACCGAACCATGTCCATCAAAGTTCGGTTACGACGCTCCGAAACACCATTCAACTGCGGTGTAGCGGGCGGAGTCAATTGCGAGAGAATCTCATTCTCTCTAAGATACTCTTGGAACTCGGCACTCAAGTACTCACCACCTCGATCCGATCGAAGTGTCTTGATGCTTCGTCCCAATTGTTTCTCTACTTCACTTCTGAATTCTTTGAACCTTTCAAAGGCTTCAGACTTGTATTTCATCAAATACACATACCCATACCTCGAAAAGTCATCGGTAAAGGTGATGAAGTAGGAATGTCCATGCTTAGTGGTGATGCTAAGTGGACCGCACACGTCGGTATGGATCAAATCCAATAACCCTTTGGCTCGCTCCGCATGGCCCTTAAAGGGAATTTTGGTCATCTTTCCTTTTAGACAGGATTCACAAGTCGTGAGAGCATTAATATCGGACATATCAAACATGCCAACTCCCACTAGCTTGTTCATCCTTCTTAGGGAAATATGACCTAATCGAGCATGCCATAATTGTGCCGAATTAAGAGTATCTTGTTTGCGCTTATTTGTTGTTGTTATCGTTTGGACATTGTTAAGTGGAATATCTTTTAATTTTAAGGTGTAGAGATTGTTTTCAAGTTCACCCGTACCAACTAAACATTCATTCTTGTAAATATTGCAAACACCTTTGCCAAATAAACAAGAAAATCCATCAATATCAAGCATAGAAATGGAAATAATGTTTTTAACCAAGTCTGGTATATACAAAACATCTCTCAAAACAAGCTTAAAATCATTGTTCAATATTAAATAAACATCTCCTACGGCTTTGGCAGCAACCCTTGCTCCATTGCCCATCCTCAGGAAGGTCTCACCCTCTCGGAGCCTCCTACTTCTTCCCATCACCTAGCAAATCATTACAGAGATGTGAGCCACAGCCGGTATCTAATACCCAAGAAGTAGAATTAATCGAGATATTTACTTCAATATAGAACATACCCTTGCCAGAACCCTTCTGCGCAAGATATTCCCTGCAGTTACGCCTCCAATGTCCAGGCTTCTTGCAGTGATGACAGATGTCAACTGTCTTCTCAGCCTTGGCTGGCGCGGCTGCCACTACGGGACTCGGAGTCTGCCTCTTCAAGGGCTCGCTCTTCTTGGGGACGCTTGAAAGAACGCTTCTTTCCTTTCCCAGGTGGACCGGTCTTCGTGCCAGATGAAGAGCCCACATAAAGAACCGACTTCTCCTTTTTGATTGTGGACTCGAAGGTCACAAGCATGTTCACCAACTCTTCAAGGCTGGGCTCGAGCTTGTTCATATTGAAATTCACCACAAAAGGATCGAACGAGTTCGGCAGTGACAACAGTAGCACATCCGTGGTCAACTCCGATGGCAAGATCAAATCCATGCCAACGAGCTTGTCCACGAGCCCAATCAACTTTAGGCCATGCTCATGGACCGAAGTCCCATCTCGCATGCGTAAAGTGATGAGCTCCTTTACTGTGGCATGCCTCAAAGGCCGAGTCTGCTCACCGAAGAGCTCCTTGAGGTGCATATGAATGTCAGCAGCATTCTTAGCATCCTCGAATCGCCTTTGCAGCTCATCGTTCATCGAAGCCTGCATATAACACTTGGCCTTCAAGTCATGGTCGCACCAATCCTTGTAGGTCTGCAGTTCCTCGGGACTGCAGTTAGTCGGAGCCTCATCAGGGGGCGACTCAGTCAGTGTGTATGCGATTTTCTCCGAGTTCAAGACAATCTTTAGATTTCTTAGCCAAGTGATATAGTTAGGTCCGGTTAGAACGTGTTTTTCGAGAATAACGGAAAACGGGTTGCGAATTGATGACATTGTCAAAGATTTGTACTGAAAAGTAAAACAGATAAATGTTAATGACTATTTTAAAATATTTAATAAGATATAAAGTTTGGACTTTTACTTTATAAATTATCGCTCCCACTGTTTTGACATTTTCACTACCCTCTAGTGAAAACGGGAAACTCCTTTCCTCAGTAGGTACGTAAGGTCCAATTAGCGAATTATGATCCCGATTATACAGCCAATCACAATTCCTAAAAGGTAGTTTTCCAATTGCATCACAATGCAACCCTTCTCGTAAACTTTTGTCTCACGTTTGATTAGGACCCATTATAGACGTCGTTCATCTTTACGTGTCAAGCCTTACCCATCGATGTTGAACCTTAATGGACGGCCGCCATGAGTTCCCTCAATTATCTGAGCCGAAGTCATGGGAGTTCCACGTAGTTCACATCACCATGTCAATGGATGTCACAGCTTTCCGGCACTAAGGGCCCCCCCAATAAAATGAGCCGAGCCCCGAGTACGGGTAGCGTTCATCATGCACCCATTGTCGATGGAAGACAAGGAAATTATAACCAAATTTATAATTCCCCTTTTCGGACTTGATATTAATTTTGAATCTTATTCAAAATGAGGGTTTTTTAATTTTGAAAGGTCTCATCATTAATTTTATTTTAAAAGCTCGCCATGTTTGATCGTATGTTTGCCGGATTCATGCAACTTTGTTATTATAATAATAATAACGCACATACTCATTATTTATAACATATCATGCATATATTATAAATAGAAAACAGTACAAGGATGATCAATTGCCCCAATACTAATGGCCCGTGTGAGCTAAACACGGGCCTAGGTCCAATCCTAGGGTAAATGCAAGGGATGCAATGCAACTAAATTATTACATTAGCATCCAATATTACATGTCTTCGATCTTCATAATCACCAAGGCCACCATCTTCCAATCTTGATCTTCCACTATTCTAATATTTACAATTAAATATCCATGGCACATAGGGATACATCTCATGGGGTGGGAACGGGCCATAAACCAAGCCCACTTTAAATTGATAATTATTACAATCATACAACACAAATATCCTAGCATACACCTAGCAAATTGGGCTTGGGCTTTTGATCATCCTTCATGCACAATATCACATATCATACACCATCAATTAATTATCACTATAATTAATTGATCCAATATTATATATCTTGATCCAATCACTAACCGCCACAATTATAAATTAAATTAACAAAGTATACAAACACCTTTGTCTACTTTCAAATTAATTTATTTATAATCGAATTTCTTGTAAATCACAATTTACTATAAATAATTAAAGTCCCACTTCAATTATTTATTTTATGAGAAAATATGTGCAACAATTGTAAATTTAAATTTAAGGGCCCAAAAACCATTTTTCACCAAAATATTTTGGCCCATTTAAATTTCACAAATTATGTTGGCCATCTAATGGCCCAACATCTCAAGGCCCATGACACTTGGATTAACCAAAACACCTTTTGGAAACCCTAGCCGTCATCGCCGTCGCCGGAGCTCCGTCGCCGGATTCCGGCAACAAAAAAAATTTTTTTTTTATTTAAAAACAGAATGTTTCGGGCAGCCCGAAGGCTGCCCCATATGCTGCCCGAAATTCTCGGGCAGCCCGAGATTCACGGGCAGCAACAAGCTGCCCGAAAAATATTTTTTTTTTTTTTTTTGTTTCAAAATTTCGGCCTTGATGTTTTATTTGCAAAAATATTTCTCAAGCGGTTAGAAATCGATCTCAACATAATATTACGTAAATATTACACGAAAAACCGTAACCTTAGCTCTGATACCACTTGAAAGCGGACCGGTTACGGTGGCCGGAAGCGCAACGGAAGTCAAAAATTTTATTTAAAATGCAAGAATTTTCGGCCACCCCATCTTTTGTGCAATATTTACAAAATAACACCAAAACATACATAGGGTGTTAGAAATTTCATTACCTATCAACCTCACAAGGTTGATGATGGCACCAACTTAGTTGACTAGCAACTAAGCTCTTGAAATGGATGACAATCTACAAGCTCTCCTCCACCTTCAAAATTAGGCCCACCACTAGCAAGGTAAAACCCCTTTTGATTTGCACTAGAAAATCAAGAGGATTTTTCAATGAGAAGATTTTATTCTCCAAGAAAATGAAGAACAAAAAATGGAAGAAAATTGAGAGAAAACTCCTCCAATATTTCGGCCAAGTGAGAGTGTAGAGTGAGTAGTGAAGTCTAGTCTTGGGTGTGGGAAAAGTTGGGAGAAAAGTTGCATGCCTTTGCAATTTTTTTAATAAAAAGTAATCAAGACTCTTCACCTCCCAAGCATGCAAACCCTAGCATGTCTCACATATATTATATGGTTTTTAACACATTAAAAACCATGGACTAAATTTTAATTATCTCAAACACATTTGAGATTAATTAAATACTACTTGAAATTATTCAAGTCCCACTAGTTAAATAATTATTTTAATTGAGCTCTACAAGGCTCAATATTATTTAATTAATTCAACACTTGAATTAATTTAATTATTTAGACTCTACTAGGTCCACTAGTGTTTAATTAATTCAACACTTGAATTAATTTAATTTAGTCCTCAATAATGTTTATGAAAATCACAATTTTCAACTACATTATTTACTTGGCCAAATTTTAATCTTAGGAACACTTCCATAAATTAAAATTTATATTTCTCTCATAGAAGTCATACTTCTATTTTTCTTTACGCTTATAAACACATTTATAAGCCGTTCAACACATTGAACTATTTTACTTCTCATCGGGGTTTACAAAGCCAATACTTGTGTGGCCCTCAATGGTTCATTGATACAACTAGCCGTGGGTTCACATCTCTATGTGATTCGGACTAAACATGTCCTTATTCGAGCATACCCCAATTGCTCCATTCTTACTTATCAACTCCTTGATAGTAAGAACGTCAGAACTCAAGTCTGATAGTACCCAACCAATCACGTTAAACGCCTAGCAGCATCGCTTACGTGATTCCCTAGGTATCACATGATAGTGCCTGCAAGAACCATTCAATTATGGTTAGCGTACAGTACGGTCCCTTCAACTCATATATCCCGACCGATTCGACAACTATTGGTTTATCGAGAGTTGTCAATGAATCGATACTATGTGTCATGTTGTGGTTGCATCGATGGTGTAATCTATGAAACCCCTTTCATAATTACCACCATACTCTGATCAGAGATTTCAACCCACACATACATGAAAAACACATAGGATATCCATACCCGTAGGTAAGCGGTGAATCCCCGGCTACAATGCATCGACTCCTATATGTTTCGCCGTAGCACCCAATCTTGCGACCTGATGACCCCATAAGAGTTGGTAAACAAGTCAAAGTGAAACGCTAGCACATAGAGTCTCAATGTTGTCCCGGGTCATAAGGACTAATGGTGTACAACCATAAACTAGGACATTTCCACTCGATAAGTGAGAACCACTTGGAAAGTCCTTTATAGAGGGTTGTTCAGTGCACTCTACCAGGAGCACCTATCTGCATGCTCGGACATCACAATGTCCCCTACCAATGAAACATGGTACTCACATCGCAGATACTAGTCTCTAACTCGAGCGGCCTTTATCCTTCTTAGTGGCGGCTGAATCGACTAGGAACGGTTTAGAATATACAGTATTCCAAATATGAGTTTCATGATACTCATCATATGAGCATCCCATATTCTTTCTACTATTTGTATATTCAAGGACTTTATCTATGCAACTAGCATGGGTATAAAGATAAAGATGCGCCAAATTAATAAATTCAAATATTATTAAAATAAAGATCGTTTATACAAAGAGTTTCATCGTGAACAGTCGGCCAACACTTGGCTCGACGTGCACCTACTCTAACAAGCACTTGTGTGGCCCTCAATGGTTCATTGATACGACTAGCCGTGGGTTCACATCTCTATGTGATTCGGACTAAATATGTCCTTATATGAGCATACCCCAATTGCTCCATTCTTACTTATCAACACCTTGATAATAAGAACGTCAGAACTCAAGTCTGATAGTACCCAACCAATCATGTTAAACGCCTAGCAGCATCGCTTACATGATTCCCTAGGTATCAAATGATAGTGCCTGCAAGAACCATTCAATTATGGTTAGCGTACAGTACGGTCCCTTCAACTCATATATCCCGATCGATTCGACAACCATTGGTTTATCGAGAGTTGTCCATGAATCGATACTATGTGTCATGTTGTAGTTGCATCGATGGTGTAATCTATGAAACCCCTTTCATAATTACAACCATACTCTGGCCAGAGATTTCAACCTACATACACATGATAACACATAAGATATCCATACCCGAAGGTATGCGGTGAATCCCCGACTACAATGCATCGACTCCTATGTGTTTCGACAGAACACCCAACCTTGTCACCTGATGACCCCATGAGAGTCGGTAAACAAGTCAAAGTGTAATTCTAGCACATAGAGTCTCAATGTTGTCCCGGGTCATAAGGACTAATGGTGTACAACCATAAACCAGGACTTTTCCACTCGATAAGTGAGAACCACTTGGAAAGTCCTTTTATGGAGGGTTGTTCAGTGGACTCTACCAGGAGCACCTATCTGCATGCTCGGACATCACAATGTCCCCTACCAATGAAACATGGTACTCACATCGCAGATACTAGTCTCTAACTCAAGCGGCCTATATCCTTCTTAGTGGCGGCTGAATCGACTAGGAACCGTTTAGAATATACAGTATTACAAATACGAGTTTCATGATACTCATCATATGAGCATCTCATATTCTTTCTACTATTTGTATATTCAAGGGCTTTATCTATGCAACTAGCATGGGTATACAGATAAAGATTTGCCAAAATAATAATTTCAAATATTATTAAAATAAAGATTGCTTATACATAGAGTTTCATTGTGAACACTCGGCCAACACTTGGCTCGACAGGCACCTACTCTAACAATCTCCCACTTGCACTAGAGCCAACTACCCATATGCTTAAAACCCATTGATTCGCGATGCTTGTCGAATAATGGTCCAGGTAAAGGCTCAGCTAGTGGATCAACAACATAATCTGCGGAGCCGACTTTGTCAATAGACACTTCTCTTCTTTCCACAATCTTTCCGAGGATGTGGTACTTTCTCAATACTAGTTTGGATTTCTGATGAGACCTTGGCTCCTTTGCTTGAGCTAAAGCTCCCGTGTTGTCACACAACACCGGGACAGGAGCAACTCCATTAGGAATGACGTCCAACTCTTAGACGAAATTCCTTATCCAAACATCCTCCCTTGCTGCATCCGATGCAGCAATGTATTCGGCCTCTGTGCTGGAATCCGTAGTATTGTCTTGCTTGGAACTCTTCCAAGAGACAGCAACACCATTGAGCATGAATACAAACCTAGAGGTTGACTTTGAGTCATCGATATCGCTTTGGAAGCTAGAGTCGTTATAGCCTTTCCAATTTCAGTTCTCCACCCCATAGACCAAGAACAATTTATTGGTCCTTCTCAACTACTTGAGGATGTCTTTCACAGCTTTCAGGTGTGGAAGACCGGGGTTCGATTGATATCTTTTCACTACACATAGTGCAAACTCCACGTCAGGACGTGTAGATATCATCCCATACATGATGTTACCAATTGCCGAAGCATACGGAATGCGTGTCATCGCCACTATCTCTGCATCAGTCTTCGGAGACAGACTTGGATAGGGACACGCCATGACACATTGGTAGATGTCCTCTCATGGACTCATCCATCGAGAACCGCTTCACGATGGTATCAATGTATGTGGACTGGGTGAGACCAAGCCATCTTTTCGATCTATCTTAATAGATCTGTATTCCCAATACAAAAGATGCTTCACCCAAGTCCTTCATCGGGAACTTACTCGCTAACCATATCTTAGTTGATTGCAACATTCCTACATCATTCCCAATGAGTAGAATGTCATCAACATAAAGCACCAGGAATGTCACAACACTCCCACTGACCTTCTTATACACACACGGTTCCTCAGGATTCTTAGTAAAACCAAACTCTTTGATCGTACTATCGAATCTGAGGTTCCAACTCCTAGATGCCTTCTTTAGACCATAAATAGATCTCTGAAGTTTGCATACCATATGCTCACTTCCGACAGATGTAAACCCTTCAGGTTGAGACATATAAATCACTTTCTTAAAATCCCCATTAAGAAAGACTGTCTTAACATCCATCTGCCATATCTCATAGTCATACCATGCAGCTATGGCTAGCAAAATCCTTATGGACTTGAACATTGCGACTGGGGAAAAGGTTTCCTCAAAGTCAACTCCTTGTCTTTGAGTACATCCTTTTTGCCACCAATCGCGTCTTGAAGGTCAATACCTTCCCATCTGCCCCAAGTCCCTATGGGAACAGTTCCCCAGGTGGATCCACAAGATCCTACACTTGGTTCGAATGCATGGAATTCATCTCAGATTCCATTGCTTCAAGCCACTTAGATGAATCGGCATCAGATAACACTTCCTTGAAGGTCCTTGGATCACATCCATGGTCAGGCTCATCATGGCCCTCTTCAAGAAGCTGACCATACCTCATAGGTGGTCTCGAGACTTTCTCGTTTCTGCTAGGAGCTTGTATCTCCTCTCTTGGCTCTTCGGGTGTGGGTTCTATAATTGTGGGTATCTCTCGAACCTCTTCGAGTTCTATCATCTCCCTTTTTCTATCCAATAGAAAATCCTTTTCCAAAAAGGTTGCATTCCTAGAAACAAACACCTTTGTTTCTTGGGGATGATAGAAATGATATCCCACTAAGTAACTATAAAATGGATCGACTATCCAATTTATCTCCCACTACCTGCTTCACATAAGCAGGGCTCCCATATTCTAAGATAAGAACATTTGGGAGGTTTACCCATCCATATCTCATATGGTGTCTGCCTTTGAATGGACATTTAGTAGAATATCTTTTAATTTTAAGTTATAGAGATCGTTTTCAAGTTTTCAAGTACCAATTAAACATTCATTCTTGTAAATGTTGCAAACACCTTTGCTAAATAAACAAGAATATCCATTTTTATCACAATAGAAATGGAAACAATGTTTTACACCAAACAGGTACAAACAAAACATCTGTTAAAATTAACTTAAAATCATTGTTCAACAATAAGTAAACATCTCTTAAGGTCTTGGCAGCAACTCTTGCTCCATTGCCCATCCTCAAGAAGGTCACACCTTCCCTAAGCTTCCTACTTCTTCCCATCACCTGTAACACATTACAGAGATGTGATCAACATTTGGTATCCAATACCCAAGAAGTAGAGTTAATTGAAATGTTTACTTCAATGTAGAACATACCATTTCCAGAACTTTTCTGGGCAAGATATTCTTTGCAATTACGCCTCCAATGTCCGGGCTTCTTGCAGTGATGACATACATCATCAGTCTTGTCAGCATTAACTGGTCTGGCTGCCTCAACGGGATTCGGAGATTGCCTCAACAAGGGCACGTTCTTCTTGGGATGTTGGAAAGAACTCTTCTTTCCCTTCCCATGTGGATCAATCTTCGTACCAGATGAAGAACCCACATAAAGAACCAACTTCTCTTTCTTGATGGTGGATTCAAACGTAACAAGCATGTTCAACAACTCCTCAAGGGTCGGTTCCATCTTGTTCATGTTGAAGTTCACCACAAAAGGATCAAATGAGCTAGGCAGCGATAAGAGCAACACGTCGGTGGTCAACTCCGAAGGCAAGATCATATCCATGCCAACGAGCTTGTCCACGAGCCCGATCACCTTTAGGCCATGCTCTTGGACCGAGGCCCCATCTCGCATGCGCAAAGTGATCAGCTCCTTGACGGTAGCATGCCTTAGAGGTCGTGTTTGCTCACCAAAGAGCTCTTTGAGATGCAAATGAATGTCAGCAGCACTCTTTGCACCCTCAAAACGCCTCTGCAGCTCATCATTCATAGAAGTCAGCATATAACACCTGGCTATCAAGTCATGGTCACACCATTCCTTGTAAGTCTGCAATTCCTCAGGAGTGCAGTCAGTCGGAGCCTCAACAGGGGGCGACTCAGTCAGTGTATATGCTACCCTTTCCGAATTCAAGACAATTTTCAGGTTTCTTAGCCAAGTGAGGTAATTATGTCCAGTTAATATGTGTTTGTCGAGTATTACGGATATCGGATTGCGAATCGATGACATTGTCAATTTGTACTGAAAAGTAAAAACAGATAAATGTTGATGACTATTTTAAATATTTAGTAAGATATGAAGTTTGGACTTTTACTTCATAAATATTTGCTCCCACTGTTTTGACATCTTTCACTACCCTCTAGTGAAAACGGGAAACTCCTTTCCTCAGTAGTTACGTAAGGTCCAATTAGCGAATTGTGATCACGAATATATCAGCCAATCACAATTCCTAAAAGGTAGTTTCCAATTGCATCACAATGCAACCCTTTACGTAAACTTTTGTCTCACGTTTGATTAGGACCCAATAATATGACGTCGTTCATCTTCACGTGTCAAGCCTTACCCATCGATGTTGAACCTTAATGGACGGTCGCCATGAGTTCCCCCAATAATATGAGCCGAAATCATGGGAGTTCCACGTAGTTCACATCACCATGTCAATGGATGTCACAGCTTTCCGGCACTAAAGGCTCCCCCAATAATATGAGCCGAGCCCCGAGTACGGGTAGCGTTCATCATGCACCCATTGTCGATGGAAGACAAGGAAATTATAAACAAATTTATAATTCCCCTTTTCGGGCTTGATATTAATTTTGAATCTTATTCAAAATGAGGGTTTTTAATTTTGAAAGGTCTCATCATTAATTTTATTTTAAAAGCTCGCCATGTTTGATCGTATGTTTGCCGGATTCATGCAACTTTGTTATTATAATAATAACGCACATACTCATTATTTATAACATATCATGCATATATATTATAAATAGAAAACAATACAAGGATGATCAATCGCCCCAAGTACTAATGGCCCGTGTGAGCTAAACACGGGCCTAGGTCCAATCCTAGGGTAAATGCACGGGATGCAATGCAACTATTACATTAGCTTCCAATATTTACATGTCTTCGATCTTCATAATCATCTTGGCCACCATCTTCCAATCTTGATCATCCGCTATTCTAATATTTACAAATAAATATCCATGGCACATAGGGATACATCTCATGGGGGTGGGAACGGGCCATAAACCAAGCCCACTTTATAAATTGATAATTATTACAATCATTCAACATCAAATATCCTAGCATACACCTAGCAAATTGGGCTTGGGCTTTTGATCATCCTTCATGCATAATATCACATATCATACACCATCAATTAATTATCACAATAATTAATTGATCCAATATTATATATCTTGATCTAATCACTAACCGCCACAATTATAAATTAAATTAACAAAGTATACAAACACCTTTGTCTACTTTCAAATTAATTTATTTATAATCGAATTTCTTGTAAATCACAATTTACTATAAATAATTAAAGTCCTACTTCAATTATTTATTTTATGAGAAAATATATGCAACAATTGTAAATTTAAACTTAAGGGGTCAAAACTCATTTTTCACCAAAAATACTTTGGCCCATTTAAATTTCACAAAATATGTTGACCATCTAATGGCCCAACAACTCAAGGCCCATGACACTAAGATTATCCAAAACACTTTTGGAAACCCTAGTCGTCATCGCCGTCGCCGGAGCTCCGTCGCCGGATTCTGGCAGCACAAAAATTTTTTTTTTTAATTTTAAAAACTGAATCTTTCGGGCTGCCCCCATGCTGCCCGAAATTCTCGGGCAGCCCCCTCGGGCTGCCCGAAAATTATTATTTTTTTTTGTTGTTCAAAATTTTCGGCCTTGAGGTATATTGTGCAAAAATATTTCTCAAGCGGTTAGAAATCGATCTCAACATAATATTACGTAAATATTACAAAAAAACCGTAACCTTAGCTCTGATACCACTTGAAAGCGTACCGGTTACGGTGGCCGGAAGCGCAACGGAAGTAAAAATTTCGATTTTAAGCCACAAAATTTCGGCCACCATGATTTGTGTGCAATATTTACAAACAAACACCATACATAGGATGTTTTAGAATTTTTTACCTATCAACCTCTTGAGGTTGATGATGGCTCCAACTTTGTTGTTGAACAACAAAGCTCTTGTATGGCAAGAAAGATCTACAAGCCTCCAAGCCTCCTTCTTTCCTTCAAAATCAAGCCCACCACTAACTAGGAAGATCCCCACTTAATTTGCACTAGAAAATTAAGAGGATTTTTCAAAGAGAAGTGTTTTTGATCTCCAACAATTGAAGAACAAAAGAGAGAAAAATGGAGGAGAGAAATTGGCTCTAAGTTTCGGCCATGAGAGAGAAGGGGAGGAAGGGAATGAGTTGTCTTGGTGTGTGAAAAAGTAGTCACTCACTTTTGCATGCCATCCAATTTTTTAATGAAAAGAATTACCCAACCCATCACCTTCCAAGCATGCTTTGCATGTGGGCTTGTAACAATTTACAAGGGACCATGGACTTTATTTAAATTGTCTCAAACACATTTGAGCCCAATTAATCCTTACTTGATTTTACTCAAGCCCACTAGTTAAATAATTATTTCCAATTGGGCTCTACAAGGCCCAATGTTATTTAATTAATTCAACACTTGAATTAATATAATTAAGTCCATAATAATGTGTATGAAAATCACAATTTTCAAATACATTATTCTTTTGGCCAAATTTTAATTTAGGAACACTTCCAAAAATCAAAATTTACATTTCTCTCATAGAAGTCATACTTCTATTTTTCTTTACGCTTATAAACACATTTATAAGCCGTTCAACACATTGAACTATTTTCTCCTTTATAGAAGTCATACTTCTAATTTTATTTACGCTTATAAACCCCTTTATAAGCCGTTCAACACATTGAACTATTTTACTTCTCAACGGGATCTAGAAAGCTAGCACTTGTGTGGCCCTCAATGGTTCATTGATACGACTAGCCGTGGGTTCACATCTCTATGTGATTCGGACTAAACATGTCCTTATATGAGCATACCCCAATTGCTCCATTCTTACTTATCAACACCTTGATAATAAGAACGTCAGAACTCAAGTCTGATAATACCCAACCAATCATGTTAAACGCCTAGCAGCATCGCTTACATGATTCCCTAGGTATCAAATGATAGTGCCTGCAAGAACCATTCAATTATGGTTAGCGTACAGTACGGTCCCTTCAACTCATATATCCTGATCGATTCGACAACCATTGGTTTATCGAGAGTTGTCCATGAATCGATACTATGTGTCATGTTGTAGTTGCATCGATGGTGTAATCTATGAAACCCCTTTCATAATTACAACCATACTCTGGCCAGAGATTTCAACCTACATACACATGATAACACATAGGATATCCATACCCGAAGGTAAGCGGTGAATCCCCGACTACAATGCATCGACTCCTATGTGTTTCGACAGAACACCCAACCTTGTCACCTGATGACCCCATGAGAGTCGGTAAACAAGTCAAAGTGTAATTCTAGCACATAGAGTCTCAATGTTGTCCCGGGTCATAAGGACTAATGGTGTACAACCATAAACCAGGACTTTTCCACTCGATAAGTGAGAACCACTTGGAAAGTCCTTTTATGGAGGGTTGTTCAGTGCACTCTACCAGGAGCACCTATCTGCATGCTCGGACATCACAATGTCCCCTACCAATGAAACATGGTACTCACATCGCAGATACTAGTCTCTAACTCAAGCGGCCTATATCCTTCTTAGTGGCGGCTGAATCGACTAGGAACCGTTTAGAATATACAGTATTACAAATACGAGTTTCATGATACTCATCATATGAGCATCTCATATTCTTTCTACTATTTGTATATTCAAGGGCTTTATCTATGCAACTAGCATGGGTATACAGATAAAGATTTGCCAAAATAATAATTTCAAATATTATTAAAATAAAGATTGCTTATACATAGAGTTTCATTGTGAACACTCGGCCAACACTTGGCTCGACGGGCACCTACTCTAACAATTTCGCCTCCAATGTCCAGGCTTCTTGCAGTGATGACAAACATCACTAGTCTTGTCAGCCTTAACTGGTGTGGCTGCCACAACGGGACTCGGAGATTGCCTCAACAAGGGCACGTTCTTCTTGGGACGTTGGAAAGAACGCTTCTTTCCCCTCCCATGTGGATCAATCTTCGTACCAGATGAAGAACCCACATAAAGAACCAACTTCTCTTTCTTGATGGTTGATTCAAATGTAACAAGCATATTCACCAACTCCACAAGGGTCGGCTCTAGCTTGTTCATGTTGAAATTCACCACAAAAGGATCAAATGAGCTAGGCAATGATAACATCAACACGTCGGTGGTCAACTCCGAAGGCAAGATCAGATCCATGCCAACGAGCTTGTCCACGAGCCCAATTAACTTCAGGCCATGCTCATGGACCGAGGCCCCATCTCGCATGCGCAAAGTGATCAGCTCCTTGACGGTAGCATGCCTAAGAGGCCGTGTCTGCTCACCAAAGATCTCCTTGAGATGCAAATGAATGTTAGCAGCACTCTTTGCATCCTCAAAACGCCTCTGCAGCTCATCATTCATAGAAGTCAGCATATAACACCTGGTTATCAAGTCATGGTCACACCATTCCTTGTAAGCCTGCAATTCCTCAGGAGTGCAGTTAGTCGGAGCCTCAACAGGGGGCGAATCAGTCAGTGTATATGCTACTACCCTTTCCGAATTCAAGACGATTTTCAGGTTTCTTAGCCAAGTGAGGTAATTAGGTCCAGTTAATATATGTTTGTCGAGTATTACGGATATCGGATTGCGAATCGAAGACATTGTGAATTTGTACTGAAAAGTAAAAACAGATAAATGCTGATGACTATTTTAAAATATTTAGTAAGATATGAAGTTTGGACTTTTACTTCATAAATATTTGCTCCCACTGTTTTGACATCTTTCACTACCCTCTAGTGAAAACGGGAAACTCCTTTCCTCAGTAGGTACGTAAGGTCCAATTAGAGAATTATGATCCCGAATAATATCAGCCAATCACAATTCCTAAAAGGTAGTTTCCAATTGCATCACAATGCAACCCTCTACATAAACTTTTGTCTCACGTTTGATTAGGACCCAATAATATGATGTCGTTCATCTTCACGTGTCAAGCCTTACCCATCGATGTTGAACCTTAATGGACGGTCGCCATGAGTTCCACCAATAATATGAGCCGAAATCATGGGAGTTCCACGTAGTTCACATCACTATGTCAATGGATGTCACAGCTTTCCGGCACCCAAAGCTCCCCCAATAATATGAGCCGAGCCCCGAGCACGGGTAGCGTTCATCATGCACCCATTGTCAATGGAAGACATGGAAATTATAAACAAATATATAAATCCCCTTTTCGGGCTTGAAATTAATTTTGAATCTTATTCAAAATGAGGGTTTTTTTAATTTTGAAAGGTCTCATCATTAATTTTATTTAAAAGCTCGCCATGTTTGATCGTATGTTTGCCGGATTCATGCAACTTTGTTATTATCATAATAATAACGCACATACTCATTATTTATAACATATCATGCATATATTATAAACAGTAAACAAAACAAGGATGATCAATCGCCCCAAAACTAATGGCCCGTGTGAGCTAAACACGGGCCTAGGTCCAATCCTAGGGAAATGCATGGAATGCAAATGCAACTATTACATTAGCTTCCAATATTTACATGTCTTCGATCTTCATAATCATCATGGCCACCAACTTCCAATCTTGATCATCCACTATACTAATATTTACAAATAAATATCCATGGCAAATAGGGATACATCTCATGGGGGTGGGAACGGGCATAAACCAAGCCCACTTTATAAATTGATAATTATTACAATCATTCAACTCAAAATATCCTAGCATACACCTAGCAAATTGGGCTTGGGCTTTTGATCATCCTTCATGCACAATATCACATATCATACACCATCAATTAATTATCCCAATAATTAATTGATCCAATATTATATATCTTGATCCAATCACTAACCGCCACAATTATAAACTAAATTAACAAAGTATACAAACACCTTTGTCTACTTTCAAATTATTTATTTATAACCGAATTTCTTGTAAATCACCATTTACTATAAATAATTAAAGTCCAACTTAAAATATTAATTTCATGAGAAAATATTTGCAACTTTTGTAATTTTAAACTTAAGGGCCCAAAAACTTATTTTTCACCAAAAACATTTTGGCCTATTTAAAATTCACAAATATGTTAGCCATCAAATGGCCCAACAAGTCAAGGCCCATGACACTTTGATATTTCAAAACACCTTTTGAAAACCCTAGTCGTCATCGCCGTCGCCGGAGCTCCGCCGCCGAATTCCGGCCAACTTGGCAAAAGTTTTATTTTTTTTTATAAAATGTAGGGGCTGTTCGGGCAGCCCCTTGAGCTGCCCTAGCTGCCCGTTTCGTGCAGCCCCTCGGGCAGCCCAAGCTGCCCGAAATGGGCAGCAACTAGCTGCCCAAAATTCCCTCGAAACCGGCCTTGATTCGATGCAAAATTTTGTTCTCATGCGGTTAGAAATCGATCTCAACATAATATTTTGTAATTGCTACACAAAATAGTAACCATAGCTCGGATACCACTTGAAAGAGGATCGGTTACGGTGAGCGGAAGCGCAACGGAAGTTTAAAATTTTGATTTTTCATACCAAATTTCGGCCACCCCTTATAATGTGTAGCAAATACAATAAAACAAAAAATGACATTCATAGTGTGTTAAGAAATGTACCTATCAATCACAAGGATTGATGTATGGCTCCAACTAAGGTGTAAACACCTTAGCTCTTCAATGGTAGAAACTATCTTAAAGCTTCCTTTGAGCACTCCTTGCTCAACTATTAAGCCCACCACCAACTAGGTAGATCCCCTCTTAATTTGCACTAGAAAACTAAGAGGATATTTCAAAGAGAAGAAATTTTCTTTCCTCAACACTTGAAGAAGAAAATGAGAGAAAAACTTGGAGAGAAAGAAGGTGAAGTTTCGGCCCTGGCATATCAAAAAATGGGATAGGAAGACTAGTCTTGGTCTTGCAAAAAGCAAAAGGCAAAATTAGCATGCCAAGCCTTGATATTTGAAAAAGTTGTCTCCAACTCTTCACCTCCCATGCATGCAATATTATATGGTGTTTTTAACAATTAAAAACCATGGACTAAATTTGATTATCTCAAACATATTTTAGACTAATTAAACATTATTTGAATTTACCCAAGTCCCACTAGTTAAATAATTAATTTAAATTGAGCTTTACAAGACTCAATATGATTTAATTAATTCAACACTTGAATTAATTTAATTTAGTCCATAATAATGTTTATGAAAATCACATTTTTCAAATACATTATTCACTTGGCCAACTTTTAATTTAGGAACACTTCCATAAATTAAAAGTTACATTTCTCTCATAGAAGTCATACTTCTATTTTTCTTTACGCTTATAAACTCATTTATAAGCCGTTCAACACATAGAACTAATTTCTCCTTTATAGAAGTCATACTTCTAATTTTCCTTACGCTTATAAACTCCTTTATAAGCCGTTCAACACATTGAACTATTTCTCTTCTCAACGGGATCTAGAAAGCTAATACTTGTATGGCCCTCAATGGTTCATTGATACAACTAGCCGTGGGTTCACATCTCCATGTGATTTGGACTAAACATGTCCTTATATGAGCATACCCCAATTGCTCCATTCTTACTTATCAACACCTTGATAACAAGAACGTCAGAACTCAAGTCTGATAGTACCCAACCAATCATGTTAAACGCCTAGCAGCATCGCTTACATGATTCCCTAGGTATCAAATGATAGTGCCAGCAAGAACCATTCAATTATGGTTAGCGTACAGTACGGTCCCTTCAACTCATATATCCCGACCGATTCGAGAACCATTGGTTTATCAAGAGTTGTCAATGAATCGATACTATGTGTCATGTCGTAGTTGCAATGATGGTGTAATCTATGAAACCCTTTTCATAATTACCACCATACTCTGATCAGAGATTTCAACCTACATACACATGATAAAACATAGGATATCCATACCCGAAGGTAAGCGGTGAATCCCCAACTACAATGCATCGACTCCTATATGTTTCGACAGAACACCCAACCTTGCCACCTGATGACCCCTTGAGAGTCGGTAAACAAGTCAAAGTGTAATTCAAGCACATAGAGTCTCAATGTTGTCCCGGGTCATAAGGACTAATGGTGTACAACCATAAACCAGGACGTTTCCACTCGATAAGTGAGAACCACTTGGAAAAATCCTTTTATGGAGGGTTGTTCGGTGCACTCTACCAGGAGCACCTATCTGTATGTTCGGACATCACAATGTCCCCTACCAATGAAACATGGTACTCACATCGCAGATACTAGTCTCGAACTCGAACGACCTATATCCTTCTTAGCGGCGGCTGAATCGACTAGGAACTATTTAGAATATACAGTATTCCAAATATGAGTTTCATGATACTCATCATATGAGCATCTCATATTCTTTCTACTATTTGTATATTCAAGGGCTTTATCTATGCAACTAGCATGGGTATACAGATAAAGATTTGCCAAAACAATAATTTCAAATATTATTAAAATAAAGATTGCTCATAAATAGAGTTTCATTGTGAACACTCGGCCAACACTTGGCTCGACGGGCACCTACTCTAACAGTTAGGCACTTATCACAAACTCGTTCAACATCACGTTTCATATGAGGCCAATAAAAATGTTCATGCAAAGCACTCAACGTTTTCGCCACACCAAAGTGTCCATTCAGACCACCCCCATGTGCCTCCCTAACAAGTAATTCACGAATGGATGATTTAGGGATGCATAACCTATCTTCTCTGAACAAGAAACCATGATGCAAGTAAAATTTCTCATGTGGACCATGCATACAAGTTTCAAACAAACTCTTAAAATCCTCATCTAGCACATACAATTCCTTCACATGCTCAAACCCCAAAATTTTTGACTCCAAAGTAGAGATTAGTACGTACCTTTTTGATAGTGCGTCGGCCACTACATTTTTCTTACCTTGTTTGTACTTGATGATGTAGGGAAATGTCTCTATGAAGGCCACCCACTTGGCATGCCGCTTGTTCAACTTCTGTTGACCCTTAAGGTGCTTTACAGGCTCATGGTCCGTATGGATCACAAACTCCTTAGGCCTCAAGTAGTGTTGCCACGTCTCTAGAGTCCTCACAAGTGCGTAGAACTCCTTATCATATGTTGGGTAATTCAATGCTGCTCCAGTAAGTTTCTCACAAAAGTATGCCACTGGCCGTCCTCCTTGCATCAAAACCCCGCCAATACCTACACCTGAAGCATCACATTCAATCTCAAAAGTGTTAGCAAAATCGGTTAAAACAAGTAAAGGTGCATTAAACAATTTTTGCTTAATAAGATTGAAAGACTTCTCTTGCTCCTCGCCCCAATGGAATAGAACATTTTTCTTGATCACCGTCGTCATTGGTGCTGCCAATGTGCTAAAATCTTTTACAAACCTCCTATAAAAGCTTGCAAGACCATGAAAACTTCGAACTTGACCAACAGTAGTAGGTGTTGGCCAATCTCGAATAGCACTTACCTTGTCCTCATCAACTTGTATCCCCTGTGAGCTTACCACAAAACCAAGAAAGACAAGTTTGTTTCTACAAAAATCACATTTCTTTAAGTAAGCATACAAATTTTCTGCCCTTAATGTGATTAGTACAAATATCAAGTGATTAACATGCTCATCCAAGTCCTTGATATACACTAGAATATCATCAAAGTAAACGACAACAAATTTTCCTATGTACGCACGCAAGACATGGTTCATTAACCTCATAAAGGTGCTAGGAGCGTTAGTTAAGCCAAAAGGCATGACCATCCACTCATACAACCCATATTTGGTTTTAAAATGCAGTTTTCCACTCATCACCTTCCCTTATCCTAATTTGGTGATAACCACTCTTCAAGTCAAATTTGCTAAAGATACAAGCACCATGCAATTCATCTAACATATCATCTAGTCTAGGTATGAGATGCCTATACTTAATGGTAATGTTATTAATGCCCTACAATCTACACACATATGCCATGAGCCATCTTTCTTAGGAACTAGTAAAACAGGTACAGCACAAGGAGACATGGACTCACGCACAAAACCCCTATCCAACAACTCACTTACCTGTCGTTGAAGCTCCTTGGTCTCCTCCAGATTGCTCCTATAAGCTGGACGATTTCGCAATGCACTCCCGGGCACTAAATCAATTTGGTGCTCAATTCCCCTCAATGGTGGTAGCCCTTGGGGTAGCTCCTCCGGAAATATATCATCAAATTCCTGCAAAAGTGAAACAACAATGCCTGGAAGGGACCTGGCTATATCACTTGTGTTAAAGAGGATCTCATTATATAGAATCAACAAAAGTGGTTCATGTGTGTGCATCAAGTGTTTCAACTCACCTTTTTGGGCCATATATGATTTCTTTTTGGCCTCTTTCCTCTCATTTAATTTCCTCTCAATTTCTTTCCTCTCATTTTTCTTTTGTATGGCTATCTCACTCTTTTGATCACTCTTTTTTTCAGCCATTTTATTTTTATTTTCTAAGGCCATCTCACTTTTTAATTCACTCTTTTTTTTGGCCTCATCTCTCTTCTTTTTTTTCAATTGGTCCTCCAACACTTGTTTTGGAGACAAAGGAAGTAATACAATGGTTTCCTTCTTCAATACAAATGAGTACTTATTCTTGAATCCATCATGTGCCACCCTCCTATCATATTGCCAAGGTCTACCCAACAAGATATGATATGCATGCATGGGTACCACATCACACAAAACCTCATCCACATACTTCCCAATAGAAAAAGGCACTAGCACTTGTTTTGTTACCTTCACTTCCGCACAATCATTCAACCATTGAAGCCTATATGGTCGAGGGTGTTTTAGTGTAGGCAAACCCAATTTCTCCACTATTTCAACACTAGCTACATTAGTACAACTCCCCCCATCTATGATTAAGTTGCAAACCCTTTGATTCACAAAACACTTAGTATGGAACAAGTTCTCTCTTTGGTTAGTCTCCTCCTCCTTGACTTGGGTACTCATGATATGCCTAGTCACTAGTGATTCACCTACAACCGCCTCATACCCCTCATCAGGATCCTTTAACGCAGGCATCTCATCATCGTCACTCTCACTTTGAGACTCATATTCACCATAGTCATTTAAAATCATCACCCTATTATTAGGACATTCACTAGAAATATGCCCTAACCCTTGACACCTAAAAAATTTAACATCTCTAGATTGATTAGAAGGAGTTTCAGATTTACCTTGCACTCCTTGCTTAGGCGCCTCTTGTTTGGTCTCAAATTTGGGCTTGATCACTGTGGGGACCCGGGCTCTAATTCTTTTTCTTGGGATTAAATGGATCATTATTCTAAAACACGGGTCAATTTTTCGCTTTTACATTTAATCAAATGTAATTAAACAAGCATCAATCTTTATTTAATTTACATACAAACATAATATACATGTCTTATTCTGTATGTCCTTAACTAACCAGTATTAAAAGACAGTACATAATAAAAGACAACTACTGGTCCATCTGCTACGCCCGTGATCTCCACGCTAACACGATCATCTCTGTCTCGACCCAGATCCTGCCCCACCTGTTGTTATGCACACATACAGACATAACAACAGCCGGAAAACCGGTGAGAACAAATCCCAGTATAAACATGTAAACATGCATATAAACAATCTAAACATGAAACATGCTGATATGAATGTCATTCATATAAAATTATGCAATGCGAATCTAATCATGTCTAGACGCGACTCGAATATAACTCTAGGGATCCCGTTGTGAATAAGACGTCACTGGCTGTCACCTACCCTACCAATCGAGGTGCTGTACGTCTTATTCCTAGACTTCGGCCTGATCTGTATCCACGTCTACAAAGGGGCGGTGATCTTCCCCTAAGCTGAGATATCGCCGAACATCTAGAAGTCTGCCTGATCTCCAGACTGTCCTATCTTAATGCATGAATACAAAATCTGTAAACAAGCATAATCATTCTAATGTAATGCCACATGATCTGTAAACAAAGCATAGCAAGATTTGTATGCAAGTTCTATAAACAAATCTATAAGCAATCATAATCATATCTAGATATAAACAATAAAACAAGTATGTGATTTTGGTTGGGAAACTAAAATGTGATCTCATTTGAGTCGTAATTCCCCAAACAAAACATGTACTATACCTTTCGTCGCACAATCGCTGTCACGGTCGCCAAACTGAACCTGAAATGGAAATGTTGATATACAGTCTATCAATCTCTAATCTAAATCAACACATATCCAAGTCACTACGTGATCTCGATACAATTTTACGGCATAACGACGTAATTCTCGATACCGGTCAATCCAATTCTTAACAGATATCAACACTATCTCATTCTCAATCATTCTCATTCATAATCCAATACAATATCCATCCAAAATACAATAATTATGCCCCAATAATTCATAAAACATACTGAAATTCATAGGAAATGCATATGATATCATTTCTTTGATCCGTTTACAAATATATCATGCTCAATACGTCAAGAACACAATATAACTATCATATTCTAATTTCCCAACAATCTGAATTTCGAAACCTGTTGAAATTACATAAAACTTACATCACTTTGTAGCTAGTAACGAGAGGAGCTCAAAACCGAAGTCGAATTTGAATTTGGATGAGTAAATCTTGCAAAATCACAATTTGAAAATGGAAAAGAAGTTGGAAGCTTTCCTCCTCTGAAACTATCGATTCTTGTTGCTGAAATGAAGAGAATTTCGAGGCCAATCTATATATATACTTTGCATGTTCCGAACACATGGCTTGTTCTTTGCAATACACGTCTCGCGCATATGCGCGGACACTACTCGCGCATATGCGCGAGACCTACGGGTCTCGGCAGCTTAGCCATTTCACTCCTCGCGCATATGCGCCAACTCTCCCCGCGCATATGCGCCAGCGCTACTGGCGGTGCCGCGCATATGCGCGCAATACCTCGCGCATATGCGCCGAGGCTACTGGACGCCTCGCTCTACGCTGCGCGCATGCCTTCGTGCATGTGCGCCATGCTTCGAGTTTTTACATTTCTTTTGTACATTTTGCCTTCTTTTTAAATTCAATAAAATACATCTACAATCATCTTAATTATTAACAAATCCGTCTGATTATGATAACTAAATCTTCGAGCCTTACAATCACCACCTTATTCTCCTCACGCTTCACCGCATTTGATCTCCAAGAAGATGATAAACCCCCAGTTTGATTGGTGCGGCCAACTCCACGCCTTTTGAGTTGTTGCTCCACTTTTATGGCCATTTGCACCATCTCTTCTAGATCCAAGTAGTGCCGAAGCTCCACTTGATCTTGAATTTCCCTGTTCAAACCACAAAGAAAACGTGCCATGGTCGCCTCACTATCCTCCTCAATGTTTGCCCTAATCATGACCACTTCTGTGACACCCTGACCCGTAACGATAAAAATACGCAGCGGAAGTAAAATTTTTCTTTAAAATATGGAAGGAGTTTCAAAATACATTTCATAAAATGTTTACAAAATAAATACATGATCATTCAAATGATATACAAAATACAGAACAATCATTCTTATGATCATGTCCCAAAATATTTGCAAAATAATCTTCCTTCCAACGGTGTATGCATATGACCCCTATCCACAGTCAACGTCCCGGGCCTCCACTCTGATCTGCATCACATGAAAATAACTGAAATGAGAATAAATCTCGGTAAGTGGAACTCTACATAGCAATGATACATAGTATACTCTGTAAAACATGACTTTGAAATTATAAATACCATCAACTCTAAACTGTAAACTCTGAATCAATGAATATCATAACAATAGCAATAGATAGCAATACGATGGTATTCTCTTTTCTCTGGTTGGATTGATATCAATAGTATCTCTGTCTGTGGTTGCAAATATCCCATCGATATAAATCGATAACTGTGAGGGATAAAAGCCTATGGTCGATGATCATCTAATTGCATGCAATGCTCTGACTATGATTAATCAATCCAATAAAACATTTGAACTCTGAATAGCATTTAAAGCCGTCGTTTCACAATCTCATATTTTCTCTTGTATTCCCTTTTAACAATAGTGAGACATCAATGCCTCCAATAGATAATCAATGGGATCAATACATAACAATGAATCAATTGAAGGGAATATCACTTTAAAATCTTTAAAACCCAATACATATATCATCATGTGAGCAAAGGGATGAAATTCCACTTACAACCAATAGAACACCTTCAAACTATACTCTTGGTACACCACCTACAACAGTAATCCATAAACAACACCAAAATCAACTCTATATCCAAAAATACAAGTCAAATATCCCATTAAACCAACAATAACATCACCCTATAACATCTCATATCCAAAACCATGATAGAATCGCACCAAAAACTTACCTAAGCTTCCTTATACCACGGAGAACGTCGATCTCAAGTCGAATCGTCGAAAAGAAGCTTGGATTGAAGATAGGAAATGAAAGAAATGGTAGAAAACCCTAAGAAATGAGAGGAAATCTCGAAATGAAGGGGAAGATAAGGTAGAAATGAAGTCAACTCAATCAAAAAGGTACTAAATATCTCGCCCATACTTACACCGCGGGTGCGGTCACACAAGCACCGCGGGTGCGCTAAGCTCACGGCATTCCAACAAAATTCCCATGCACGATCACCGCGGGTGCGGTGCTACAATTACCGCGGGTGCGGTCCTTGCAAGGGTGCGGGTGCGGTACCACTTCGGCCAAGAACAAACCAAGGCAACTGAAAATAGAACCGAAACACTGAAACGAACAACCAACAACATCTAATACCTCAAGACAACAATAACCAATAATACTATGGCCCAAAACACAACTCTAAACATCTAAATCATAAAACCCAATAAACACAATAAAGCTTAAACCGTACCGTACACCGGGCTCGGCTATTACAATCTCCCCTCCTTAGAGGAATTTCGTCCGCGAAATTGACGTCACTGCACGAACAACTAAGGATACTTCTCTCTCATCTCATCCTCTGGTTCCCACGTAGCCTCTTCGATCAAATGGTTCCTCCAAAGGACTTTAACGATGCCGATCTCTTTGTTCCTCAATACTCTAACTGTGCGATCCAGAATATGAATCGGAATCTCTTGGTAAGTCAAATTCGGCGTCAAGTTCAATGGCTCGTGGCGAAGAACATGGGAAGGATCTGCAATATACTTCCTGAGCATCGATACATGAAACACATTGTGGACTCTGTCAAGATCGGGCGGTAGGGCTAATCTGTAGGCTCGGTCACCAACTCTGTCCAATATCTCGAATGGACCAATGAATCTAGGACTCAACTTACCCTTCTTGCCAAATCTCATCACACCCTTGAGAGGTGCTATCTTCAAGAACACGTGATCGCCAACCTCGAACTGCAAAGGCCTACGACGAACATCTGCATAGCTCTTCTGTCTGGACTGTGCTGTCTTCATCCTCTCACGGATCACAGCAACAACATCGGCCGTCTGCTGGACCAACTCGGGACCCAACATCTTCCTCTCACCAACCTCATCCCAAAACAAAGGCGATCTGCACTTCTTGCCATAAAGTGCCTCATACGGTGCCATCCCAATCGACGCCTGGTAGCTATTGTTGTACGTGAACTCCACAAGTGGCAATTTAGAATCCCAGCTACCAGAATAGTCAATAGTACAAGCTCTGAGCAAGTCCTCTAAAATCTGAATGACTCTTTCTGACTGACCGTCGCTCTGAGGGTGATAAGCTGTACTGAACGCTAATCGAGAACCCATAGCTCTATGCAGACTCTTCCAAAACTCGGAGGTAAATCTGGGGTCACGATCAGACACGATCGACACAGGAACACCGTGAAGTCTAACTATCTCTGCAATATAATCCTCGGCATACTGCTTCATGGAGTACGTCGTCTTGACTGGGAGAAAGTGCGCTGACTTAGTTAACCGATCAACAATGACCCAAATGGAATTATAACCTTTCTGCACTCTGGGAAGACCAGTCACGAAATCCATCGTAATATGCTCCCACTTCCACTGAGGAATCGGCAATGATAGCAATGTCCCAGCAGGTCTCTGATGCTCAATCTTCACCTGCTGACAAGTAAGGCACTGAGAAATGAACAAAGCAATATCTTTCTTCATACCTGGCCACCAATAGAGCCGACGAAGATCCTGATACATATTCGTACTGCCTGGATGAATCAAATAAGGCGCGGTATGAGCCTCTGTCAAGACATCTCGCCGAATATCATCGACAACATGAACACAAATACGGCCTCTGAAAGTCACCAAACCATCACCATTCAAACCAAACTCTGAATTACCCCTCTCTTCAGCTCTAGCTCTCAACTCTAGCAACTGCACATCGACAGTCTGCTCTCTACGGATCCTGTCCGTCAAAGTAGATCAAATAACCAACGCTGAAAGACGAGCAATGGTACCTGGAATCACCAGATCAATCTCCTCTCTCTGCAAATCCATCAACAATGGCCTCTGAATCAAAGAACTCAATGTAGAACTCGACTTGCGGCTCAAAGCATCAGCCACAATGTTCGCCTTCCCTGGGTGGTAACTGATAGTCACATCATAATCTTTGACAAGCTCTAACCACCTCCTCTGCCGCATATTGAGCTCTTTCTGAGAAAACAGATACTTCAGACTCTTGTGGTCTGTGAAGATCTCACACTTTTCGCCATACAAGTAATGTCTCCAAATCTTCAGGGCGAAAACCATAGCTGCTAGCTCCAAATCATGCGTCGGATAATTCTTCTCATAGTCTTTCAGCTGACGAGAAGCATAAGCAATGACCTTACCTCGCTGCTGAAAGGGATCGAATAAGGTGACCGAAAAACACAACGGAAGCTACAAAATTTTCGAAAATCACATTTTCTTGCAAGGAAATTTTCGGCCACCATGTGTACTAGTGTAGCATATACAAAAATCTCAACTTTCAAGCATAGGGTGTTGAGAAAATTACCTATCAATCTCAAAGATTGATTGTGGCTCCAACTAAGGTGTAAACACCTTAGCTCTTGAAGGTAGACAATCTACAAGCTTCACCTTTCTTTTGGACTCCTTTCTTCCAATCAAGCCCACCACTAACTAGCTAGAACCCTTCTTATTTTGCACTAGAAAAATAAGAAGATTATTCAAAGAGAAGTGATTTCTTTCCTCAACAATTGAAGAAGAAAATTGAGAGAAAAACTTGGAGAAAAATGTGAATAGTAACTCAGCCACTATTCATGCTAGGAGAGAAGGAGAGACATTTTTTTGGTTGTGGGAAAAGTTGTTCCAAAAAGTTGCATGCCATGCCTTGAAAACACAAAAAGTAGTCTCCCAACCTTTCACCTCCCATGCATGCATATTATATGGTTTTTAATCAAATTAAAACCTTGGACTAAATTTTAATTATCTCAAACATATTTGAGACTAATTAAACATTACTTGAATTTACCCAAGTCCCACTAATTAAATAATTATTTTAATTGAGCTCTTCAAGACTTAATATAATTTAATTAATTCAACACTTGAATTAATTTAATTATTTGGACTCTACTAGGCCTACTAGTGTTTAATTAATTCAACACTTGAATTAATTTAATTTAGTCCATAATAATGTTTATGAAAATCACAATTTTCAATTACATTATTCACTTGGCCAATTTTAATTTAGGAACACTTCCTTAAATTAAAATTTACATTTCTCTCATAGAAGTCATACTTCTATTTTTCTTTACACTTATAAACTCATTTATAATTCGTTCAACACATTGAACTAATTTCTCCTTTATAGAAGTCATACTTCTAATTTTCCTCACGCTTATAAACTCCTTTATAAGCCGTTCCACACATTGAACTATTTTAACTTCTCAACGGGATCTAGAAAGCTAGTACTTGTGTGGCCCTCAATGGTTCATTGATACAACTAGCCGTGTTCACATCTCTATGTGATTCGGACTAAACATGTCCTTATATGAGCATACCCCAATTGCTCCATTCTTATTTATCAACACCTTGATAATAAGAACGTCAGAACTCAAGTCTGATAGTACCCAACCAATCACGTTAAACGCCTAGCAGCATCGCTTACGTGATTCCCTAGGTATCACATGATACTGCCTGCAAGAACCATTCAATTATGGTTAGCGTACAGTACGGTCCCTTCAACTCATATATCCCGATCGATTCGACAACCATTGGTTTATTGAGAGTTGTCAATGAATCGATACTATGTGTCATGTCGTAGTTGCATTGATGGTGTAATCTATGAAACCCTTTCATAATTACCACCATACTCTGGCCAGAGATTTCGATCTACATACACATGATAACACATAGGATATCCATACCCGAAGGTAAGCGGTGAATCCCCGACTACAATGCATCGACTCCTATGTGTTTCGACAGAACACCCAACCTTGCCACCTGATGACCCCATAAGAGTCGGTAAACAAGTCAAAGTGTAATTCTAGCACATAGAGTCTCAATGTTGTCCCGGGTCATAAGGACTAATTCTGTACAACCATAAACTAGGACATTTCCACTCGATAAGTGAGAACCACTTGGAAAGTCCTTTTATGGAGGGTTGTTCAGTGCACTCTACAAGGAGCACCTATCTGCATGTTCGGACATCACAATGTCCCCTACCAATGAAACATGGTACTCACATCGCAGATACTAGTCTCGAACTCTAGCGGCCTATATCCTTCTTAGTGGCGGCTGAATCGACTAGGAACCGTTTAAAATATACAGTATTACGAATATGAGTTTCATGATACTCATCATATGAGCATCTCATATTCTTTCTACTATTTGTATATTCAAGGGCTTTATCTATGCAACTAGCATGGGTATACAGATAAAGATGTGCCATAATAATAATCTCAAACATTATTAAAATAAAGATTGCTTATACATAGAGTTTCATTGTGAACACTCGGCCAACACTTGGCTCGACGGGAACCTACTCTAACAATCTCCCACTTGCACTAGAGCCAAATACCCATATGCTTTAAACCCATTGATTCGCGATGCTTGTCGAATAATGGTCCAGGTAAAGGCGTAGCTAGTGGATCAACAACATTACCGGCGGAGCCGACTTTGTCAAAAGACACTTCTCCTCTTTCCACAATCTCTCCGAGGATGTGGTACTTTCTCAATACAAGTTTGGATTTCTGATGAGACCTAGGCTCCTTTGCTTGAGCTATAGCTCCCGTGTTGTCACACAACACCGGGACAGGAGCAACTCCATTAGGAATGACGCCCAACTCTTGGACGAAATTCCTTATCCAAACAGCCTCCCTTGCTGCATCTGATGCAGCAATGTATTCGGCCTCTGTGCTGGAATCCGTAGTATTGTCTCGCTTGGAACTCTTCCAAGAGACAACAACACCATTGAGCATGAATACAAACCTAGAGGTTGACTTTGAGTCATCGATATCGCTTTGGAAGCTAGAGTCGGTATAGCCTTCCAATTTTAGTTCTCCACCCATAGACCAAGAACAATTTATTGGTCCTTCTCAACTACTTGAGGATGTCTTTCACAGCTTTCCAGTGTGGAAGACCAGGGTTCGATTGATATCTACTCACTACACTTAGTGCGAAAGCCACGTCAAGATACCAATTGATATCATCCCATACATGATGCTACCAATTGCCGAAGCATACGGAATTCGTGTCATCGCCACTATCTCTGCATCAGTCTTGGGAGATAGACTTGGATAGGGACACGCCATGACTCATTGGTAGATGTCCTCCCTTGGACTCATCCATCGAGAACGGCTTCACGATGGTATCAATGTATGTGGACTGGGTGAGACCAAGCAATCTTCTCGATCTATCTCTATAGATCTGTATTCCCAATACAAAAGATGCTTCACCCAAGTCCTGCATCGAGAACTTACTCGCTAACCATATCTTAGTTGATTGCAACATTCCTACATCATTCTCAATGATTTGAATGTCATCAACATATAACACCAGGAATGTCACAACACTCCCACTGACCTTCTTATACACATAGGGTTCCTCAGGACTCTTAGTAAATCAAACTATTTGATTGTACTGTCGAATCTGAGGTTCCAACTCCTAGATGCCTGCTTTAGATCATAAATAGATCTCTGAAGTTTGTATACCATATGCTCACTTCCGATAGATGTTAACCCTTCAGGTTAAGACATGTAAATAACTTTCTTAAAATCCCCATTAAGAAAGTTTGTCTTGACATCCATCTGCCATATCTCATAGTCATACCATGCAGCTATGGCTAGCAAAATCCTTATAGACTTGAACATTGCGACTGGGGAAAAAGGTTTCCTCAAAGTCAACTCCTTGTCTTTGAGTATATCCTTTTTCCACCAATCGCACCTTGAAGGTCAATACCTTCCCATCCGTCCCAAGTCCCTATGGGAACCTTTCCCTCAGGTGGATCTATAAGATCCCACACTTGGTTCGGATGCATGGAATTCATCTCAGATTCCATCGCTTCAAGCCATTTGGATGAATCGGCATCAGATAACGCTTCCTTGAAGGTCCTTGGATCACATCCATGGTTAGGCTCATCATGGCCCTCTTCAAGAAGCTGACCATACCTCATAGGTGGTCTCGAGACTTTCTCGTATCTTCTAGGAGCTTGTATCTCCTCTCTTGGCTCTTCGGGTGTGGGTTCTTCAATTGTGGGTGTCTCTCGAACCTCTTCGAGTTCTATCATCTCCCTATTTCTATCCAATAGAAATTTCCTTTCAAAAGGGTCGCATTCCTAGAAACAAACACTTTTGTTTCTTGGGGATGATAGAAGTAGTATCCAATCGAATTCATTGGATATCCCACAAATTAGCATAAAATGGATTGACTATCCAATTTATCTCCCACTACCTGCTTCATAAGCAGGGCACCCCATATTCTAAGATAAGAATACTTAGGAGGCTTACCCATCCATATCTCATATGGTGTATGCCTTTGAATGGAAATTTAGTGGAATATCTTTTAATTTTAAGTTATAGAGATCGTTTTCAAGTTTACCAGTACCAATCAAACATTTATTCATGTAAATGTTGCAAACACCTTTGCAAAATAAACAAGAATATCCATTTTTGTCACCATATAAATGGAAACAATGTTTTTATAAAATTAGGTACAAACAAAACATCTCATAAAATTAACTTAAACTATTGTTCAATAATAAGTAAACATCTTCAATAGCCTTGGCAGCAACTCTTGCTTCATTGCCCATCCTCTAGAAGGTCACACCTTCCTTAAGCATTCTACTTCTTCCCATCACCTATAACTCTTTATAGAGATGTGAGTCACATCCGGTATCTAATACCCAAGAAGTAGAGTTAATTGAAACGTTTACTTAAATTTAGAACATACCGTTTCCAGAACACTTCTGGGCCAGATATTCTTTGCAATTTCGCCTCCAATGTCCAGGCTTCTTGCAGTGATGACATTCATCAGCAGTCTTGTCAGCCTTAACTGGTGTGGCTGCCACAACGGGATTCGGAGATTGCCTCAACAAGGGCACGTTCTTCTTGGGACGTTGGAAAGAACGCTTCTTTCCATTCCCATGTGGATCAATCTTCGTACCAGATGAAGAACCCACATAAAAAACCAACTTCTATTTCTTGATGGTGGATTCAAACGTAACAAGCATATTCACCAACTCCTCAAGGGTCGGTTCAATCTTGTTCATGTTGAAGTTCACCAAAAAAGGATCAAATGTGCTAGGCAGCGATAAGAGCAACACGTCGATGGTCAACTCCGAAGGCAAGATCAGATCCATGCCAACGAGCTTGTCCACGAGCCCGATCACCTTTAGGCCATGCTCATGGACCGAGGCCCCATCTTGCATGCGTAAAGTGATCAGCTCCTTGACGGTAGCATGCCTAAGAGGACGTGTTTGCTCTCCAAAGAGCTCCTTGAGGTGCAAATGAATGTCAGCAGCACTCTTTCACCCTCAAAACGCCTCTGCAGCTCATCATTCATAGAAGTCACCATATAACACCTGGCTATCAAGTCATGGTCACACCATTCCTTGTAAGCCTGCAATTCCTCAGGATTGCAGTGAGTCGGAGCCTCAACAGGGGGCGACTCAGTCAGTGTATATGCTACCCTTTCCGAATTCAAGACGATTTTTAGGTTTCTTAGCCAAGTGAGGTAATTAGGTCCAGTTAATATGTTTTTGTCGAGTATTACGGATATTGGATTGCGAAGCGATGACATTGTCAATTTGTACTGAAAAGTAAAAACAGATAAATGTTGATGACTATTTTAAAATATTTAGTAAGATATGAAGTTTGGACTTTTACTTCATAAATATTGGCTCCCACTGTTTTGACATCTTTCACTACCCTCTAGTGAAAGCGGGAAACTCCTTTCCTCAGTAGGTACGTAAGGTCCAATTAGCGAATTATGATCCCGAATAATATCAGCCAATCACAATTCCTAAAAGGTAGTTTCCAATTGCATCACAATGCAACCCTTAACATAAACTTTTGTCTCACGTTTGATTAGGAACCAATAATATGACGTCGTTCATCTTTACGTGTCAAGCCTAACCCATCGATATTGAACTTTAATGGACGGTCGCCATGAGTTCCCTCAATAATATGAGCCGAAATCATGGGAGTTCCACGTGTTAGAGTAGGTGCACGTCGAGCCAAGTGTTGGCCGACTGTTCACGATGAAACTCTTTGTATAAATGATCTTTATTTTAATAATATTTGAATTTATTATTTTGGCAAATCTTTATCTGTATACCCATGCTAGTTGCATAGATAAAGCCCTTGAATATACAAATAGTAGAAAGAATATGAGATGCTCATATGATGAGTATCATGAAACTCATATTTGGAATACTGTATATTCTAAACCGTTCCTAGTCGATTCAGCGACCACTAAGAAGGATAAAGGCCGCTCGAGTTAGAGACTAGTATCTGCGATGTGAGTACCATGTTTCATTGGTAGGGGACATTGTGATGTCCGAGCATGCAGATAGGTGCTCCTTGTAGAGTGCACTGAACAACCCTCTATAAAGGACTTTCCAAGTGGTTCTCACTTATCGAGTGGAAAAGTCCTAGTTTATGGTTGTACACCATTAGTCCTTGAATCACAAGAAGCTCATTTCCCTTCGGATTTCCTTTTCCTGCTTTTCCCGGAATGAAATACATGTGTATATATATATATACACAATCTCGCACCTGCCTAAGCCAAGTGGCTTATTTTTCACAGCGCACGTCTCTCGCTCGGGCGGACATAAATTTCCGCCCGGGCGAGCAACTCTCGGCCCTCCTGCGCGATTCAGTCTCGCTCGGGCGAGCACAAACTTCCGCCCGGGCGAGTAACTCTCGGCCCTCTTCCATTAGGCACTCGCGCTCGGGCGGTTAAAAACTTCCGCCCGGCGCGCCATCTTCGCCCAACAATTTAGTCTTCTCAAATTAATCTCAAAATGGTCCGGGTTATAATCGTGTCCACTAATAATCAATAATCTCAGATTAACATGATATCAAATCTTGGGCATTACATTTCAAAACGAGTTTAACAAGCTGGTCTTAAACGCAGAAGTTGCGGGAAGACTATAACAACCCAATAAGAGAATTGTTTCTGATTGAATATTGAATCAGAGGATATTTACAGGCTTATACTCAGTTATGGTCTGTAATGCAAAGGCATATCCTTCGAGGCATTGAGAAGTCACTTTTTTCCCAAATGGAGAGTTTTCTGGTACAGGAATCTATACCTGAAGCAGGAGATTCAAATACCCCTAGCACAAGTGTTAATCCGGGATCATCTACAAGTGTAATTATAAGTTTTTACTATTTTTTACAAGTTCGATAAAACAAGAATAAACTTGGCGTTGCAAATGAGATTAAGATGATTCTTGAACCTGTAGAAAGTTGATGTTAATATCTACAATATTGGTGGCAAGCACGAGATAAAAATCTTCTCACAAGTGGGATCAAATTAAGCAACAATAAAAGTTACCAAAGAAGTGGCAGTTTTACCATACTCTAGTATTTTGACCATATCTCTCAAATTACTTGGTCAAATGGTTAAAAACAATACCACAATTCAAACAACTCAGATATCTACATGTTTGTTTTTATGTGGAGAAGAAAATTCAGATGGGAAGATTTTCAAAAGTGATGTGTATTAAAATATTAATTTCTTGGAACACCAATGAAGACTTATGTGTAAAAAATAATATTTCTCCCAAAATTTGGCTATAAATAGGGGTGCATTATAATGTATTGGGACATCCCTCATTTTATGAACTAACCTTTGAGTTCATAATATTTCTCTCTTTGTCTTTCCTTTATTTCTTCATTTAAATATAATTAGCATGTTAAATTCATAATCAAAGTTTTACACTTTGAATAATGAGTAGCTAACTTCCCAAAGTTGAGATGAAAAGGTGAAACTCTAGGCATGATAATAAGGTTATTAAAAAGTAAGAATCTATGTTTTATATTATTTAATCATTATTTATTGTTTATGTTATATTTATTTCTTTAAGTATTATTATACCCTACTTATAAGTGAGAGTTTTGATTTATTGTTGCTATATGCTACACTAAATTCTTGGAACCATTTAAATGTTAGTTTGGTATTACCAACCATTTAAAGTGGATGTCTTGATTTATTATATGATTATATCATAATATTAATTTCTTGGAACCATTTAAATGTTAGTTTGGTATTACCAACCATTTAAAGTGGATGCCTTGATTTATTATATATGAATATATCATAATATTAATTTCTCGGTACCATTTAAATGTTTGGTTTTACCAATCATTTAAAGTGGATGCCTTGATTTAGTGTTTACAAATATATATATAGCACAATAAATACTTGATAACATTTACAAGTTTTGGTATATATTATATATTTATAAGATAATAAAATATAATATAATAAAAATATGATTATTTAATATATATTGGAACCATTTTATTAAGTGGATTTCAATAATGTTCATTAATGTTAACTTTATTAAAATACCAAGAGTGGATCCTTTAATCTCAACTACTTAAATTAAAATTCGAACAATTAAAAATTACAAATTAAAGATTCAAACCATTAAAATAAAAAAAAAAAACAAAAACAAAAAGACATTGTAGTGGACTTGTAATTACCTTAGCTTCCCTATGGATATGATATTCGGACTCAACGAATTATACTACTTGTTGACAACCTGCTCTTGGGAGTGCAACAATCAAAGTCGCAACAAGTTTTTGGCACCGTTGCCGGGGAAGTATAATTTAATTTCAAGTCTATTTAATTTCGTTTATAGTTTATTTTTCTTTATTTGAATTTTTTTTGCTTTTGTGTGTTTTTATTCTTTTGCATGAGCATTTGTTCACGTACACTTAGTGGTCGACTCATTCGAAATAACCCTTTATTTTTACAAAACATGGCGGAAGAACCCATCGAAGAAAATGAAGATGAAATTCAATCTTAACATGATCATGATAGAAGAAGAAAACTTAGAGATCACATGAATCCTACACGTACTAGTGCACCTTCATGTCTAGTTTTTCCCCCTGATGCATCTCATTTCAATTTTAAGCCTGTTATTATCCAACTTTGACCCAATTTTAATGGCTTAGATTCTGAAAATCCATACATGCATTTACGAGAGTTTCAAGAAGTATGCAACACATATAATGATATAAATTGTAGCATGAACACCATTCGACTTAATCTTTTTCCTTTTTCTTTAAAAGATAAAGCTAAAACTTGGCTACAAAATCTTAGATCGGGATCCATTCGAACTTGGGATGAATTGCAATAACAATTTTTGAAAAAGTTTTTTCCAATTCATAGAACAAATTCTTTCAAAAGGCAAATCATCACTTTCACTCAAAAAGAAGGAGAAAATTTTTATCAGTGTTGGAATAGATACAAAGAATTGCTTAATCTTTGTCCACTTCATGGTTTCGAAATTTGGAGAGTTGTTTCTCAATTTTATGAAGGCTTAACACCTAAAGATAGGCAAATGGCTGAATTTATGTGTAATGGAACATTTGAAGATAAAGATCCAAATGAGGCGATTGAGTATCTCAATTCATTAGCTGAAAATGCTCAAAATTGGGATACTATAGGTACAATCGAACCATCAAACAAGATTCAATCTCCTACATCTGGTGGAGGTATGTACACCCTCAAAGATGAACATGATCTCCAAGCTAGAAAAGTTGAGGCACTTGAATTGAAAAAAAAATGGTCAATTAAAAGCTATTCAAGAAATTGTGTGTCACATATGTGATACAAATGATCATTTTACAAAAGATTGTCCCACTTTGCGCTCTTTTAAAGAATGTCTCCATGAACAAGTCAATGTTTTGAACAATTTCAAAAGGCCAAATTTTGAACCATTTTCTCAAAATTACAATCCAGGTTGGCGAAATCATCCAAATTTTAGTTGGAGGAATGATAATGCTGCACAATTTCCGCAACCACATTTTCAAAATCAAAAAAATTTTCAAAATTATGCACCTTATGTTCCTCCACCTAAAAGGAATTTGGAAGATTTATTGAATTCTTTCATTCCAAATCAAGAGACTATCAATACGCAAACTGCTCAAACCATGACAGATTTGAAAGATACTCTTGCTAAATTTGCATCTGCACTTAATGTTCATGAAAAAGGTAAATTTCCTTCACAACCACAACCTAATCCCAAGGATCATCATTCACAAACTGGAACTTCTGGAACTCAACCGATGGATCAGGTAAAATCTGTTATTACCCTTCGAAGTGGTAAGGTTGTGGAAAAATCCATTCGTTAATCTTGTGAAGATAATGATAAATCAACTTTAAAGGGTCAGGATGTGGAACCCATAACTTGCAAAGAGGAGGTTCAAAAGACAGTGTCACCACCATTCCCTTATGCATTGAAAAATACAAAAAAATCAAATTTGAATTCTGATATATATGATATTTTTAAACAAGTAAAAGTTAATATTCCTTTATTAGATGCAATAAAACAGGTACCATCATATGCCAAATTTTTGAAAGACTTGTGCACTGTGAAAAAGAAAGCATTTTTAGCCGAACAAGTAAGTGAAATCATTCAAAATAATAATACTTTGAAATACAAAGACCCTGGTTGTCCTACTATTTCATGTATTATTGGAGAACGAAAGATTAAAAAAGCCTTGCTTGATCTTGGAGCTAGTGTGAATTTACTTCCATATTCAGTTTATCAAGAACTCAATCTAGGCGAGTTAAAATCTACTTCGGTAACACTTTTACTTGCCGATAGATCTGTTAAAGTGCCAAGAGGTATGGTAGAAGACGTGTTGGTCCAAGTTGATAACTTTGTATATCCTGTCGATTTCATAGTTTTAGATACACAACCTATCGAAGCTTGTAATGCAATTCCTATAATTCTGGGTCGTCCATTTTTAGCAACTTCTATTGCTTTTATAAATTACAGGAATGAAATAATGAAGTTGTCATTTGGTAACATGACCTTGGAGCTCAATGTTTTTAATCTTTGTTAGCAACCACATGACAAAGGAGATGAAAGTGAAGATGAAAATCTTATTGAAACTCTTGTGGAAGAAAACATTCAAGAAGGGAGTACTCGTGATCAATTAGATATTTGTTCAATTGAAACTGTTAAAGAAAATATTGAAATTGATCTTGATGAAGTGATCAAGAAGGTAAATTAGTTGATATGCTTAAAAGACATAAAAATGCAATTGGTTGGACACTAAAAGATCTCAAGGGCATTAATCCACTAATTTGCACTCACAAAATTCACTTAGAAGAAAATGCAAAAACATCTCAAAAACCACAAAGGAGATTAAATCCACACATGAAATATGTTGTGAAAACTGAAGTTCTCAAACTACTTGATGTTGTAATTATCTACCCTATTTCTGATAGTAATTGGGTAAGCCCAACACAAGTAGTTCCAAAAAAATCTGGCATCATAGTGATAAAAAATGAAAAAGGTGAATTGTTAACAAATCGAGTCCCCTCTAGTTGGCGGATGTGTATTGATTATAGAAAATTAAATGATGCCACTAGAAAAGATCATTTTCCATTACCATTTTTGATCAAATTTTAGAAAGAGTAGAAGGTCATCCATACTACTGTTTTCTTGATGGATATTCACGTTATTATCAAATTCCCATTGCACTCGAAGATCAAGATAAAACTACTGTGGGGACCCAGACGCTAATCAAGTTCTTAATCATTATTGGGACTAATTAATCAATTATAAAACAGGGTCTAAATTTTTTTTTTAAAATACAAAGCGGAAACGTAATGTAATTTACTCAAATTACATATTAAACATGAACATACAAATCTTGTGTTATCTACAAGAATTCAACTAGGTTCAACTACATATCAGTGTTGAATCCTATGTTGCTTCGAAGCCCGGATCTCCACGCTATCTAATCTTCTCTCATCCTCTTCTTGACCCTGATCCAGCCCCACCTGTTGATATGAATCTTTGTACGAATAAATAGCAAACACGATTAAAAATAAATCGCACCCTCTATTCAATTACGATAATAAGATTCGTATGTTTTTCCCGATCTTTTGAATCAAGTAAGGTTGTGTTATTCACCTCTAAACTATAAAAGTTTAGCAACAAATAAACACGAGAATAACAATCGAAATTTGAAACGAACCTTCGAAGAACGACGCCTACGACAATCCGCACAAACACGATCGACAAACGCCACAAAGTTATAAACTTTGATAAGTTTGATTTGATTTAACAAAGCTAAAGCCTTGAAAAGTTGAGAGAAAAATCTCACAAATTTGATAAACTCAAAATAATATGTGTATTCTGTCTAGAATTTCGTCCAACATAGTCTAGATATCAAAAGATACCATGAAATCTAGTTTCCTAACAAAATAAAACTCTAAAAAAGGTAATTTTGTCGCGCGGAAAACACTAGACACGGACCCCGTGCAGACCTCCGTGTCCGGGTCCGTGTACATACTGTAAATAATCTTCAATCGGAAACAAGGGACACGGAACCCGTGCTCACCTCCGTGTACGGGTCCGTGTAGGCACTGTCTTCGCCAAATACATAGGGCACGGACCCCGTGCTCGCATCCGTCTAAAGGTCCGTGTAGGCACTGGTCTCGCGCGTCTCAGGATGTCCAGTTCTTCGGCTCCCAAACGCACTCCCATATCTTCCACACCTTCCTCGGAGTTTGGCCCACCATGATCGCATCATCCTCCCCTTCTTGAAAAGGATTTGTCCTCAAATCTTTACTACCTACACAAAACTGAAGCAAGTTAGTAATAACAAAGATTATGTGACCAACATGCTTAACTCGAAATTCAATTCTGTAGTGCTATCCCCCATGTGCGTCATTGACCTGTGGAACCTCAACTCCTTGGTTGCCCTCTCCACGTAATCATCAATTACTTCAAACATCAAATAACGAGTGACATAGAATGATAATGTTAATATCGCATTATGCATCATGAAGATTAAATTCCTCCCCTTCTTAGACCTAGTTAACAACACAAAAATTTCAACACAAGTGCACACCCATAGTTTACTAGGAATAAGAATTGTCTCATGCAATGAATATGAAATGAAAAATTTACTCCCTTTACACACATATCCACCATGAATGGAAGGATCACCATATTCAATCATGCAACCCTCAAAACCTTCCCTAATCAAATATAAATCATGCAAATAGGACACTTTAAATGTACTATCCATGTATTCATTTAACTCACCACATGAATTTAATTCTAAGGCATATAGGTCATTGCCATGACAAAGTGTCAATTGGACAATCTTTGAACACTCAAAATCAATAACATTCGAATCTAACTCACGCAATACACCTCCATTCTCATTTCTATGACACTTAGGCAACAAGGTTAAATCACATTCATATCTTCTAAGCATCACATTTTCAAGTTGTTCCCATAATTCTTGAAAACAAAACAACAATAAATTAAGGTAAAGAAGAAAATCATACCTCATAGTTGTTGTAGTGGCAACTAACCTTACCTCGTGGTGATTGCACTTGCATCCTCGAGGCTCAAACTTTTGGGTTCCCCCTTCGACAAGACTCACTTCTCTCCTTGTCATGATAACTCCAAGATCCTGCAAATAAGAAATAGCAATGCTCGGGATTGAACCGGCGAATTCATCACAATATGGGTAAACCACTTTGTACAAAGGTACATGTAATGGTTTATGTAATAATAAACAACTCTCAACCTCACTCTTTTCACTCCTTTGGGCCTTCAAAATATTTTTCTTTTCTTTTTCTTTGGCCTCTTTTTCTCTCTCTTTTTTCTTTTCGATGGTCGTCTCACTCTTTTGTTCACTCTTTCTTTCGACCATATATTTTTCTTTTTCTTTTTTTAAGGCCATCTCACTCTTTTGGACACTCTTTTTTTCGGCCTCATCTCTTCTTTTCTTTTTCAATTGATCTTCAAGTATTTGTTTTGGTGACAAAGGTAGTAATACAATTGGTTCTTTGTTTAGGACAAATGAGTACCTATTCTTGAAACCATCATGTGTTACCTTCCTATCGAATTGCCAAGGTCTAACCAACAAGATATGACAAGCATGCATAGGCACCACGTCACACAAAACCTCATCCACATACTTCCCAACAGAAAAAGACACTAGAACTTGCCTATTTACTTTCACCTCCGCACAATCATTCAACCATTGAAGCCTATATGGTTGAGGATGTTTTATTGTAGGCAAGCCCAATTTTTCCACCATTTCAACACTAGCCACATTAGTGCAACTCCCCCCATCTTTGATTACATTGCAAACCCTACCATTCACAAAACATCTAGTGTGGAACAAATTCTCCTTTTGGCTAGCCTCCTCATTCTTGACTTGGGCACTCATGATTCGCCTAGTCACTAGCGCTTCTCCTACAACCGCCCCATATCCCTCATCGGGATCCTCCAACGCAGGCATATCATCATCACTACCCTCGCCATCTCCCTCACTTTGAGATTCATAATCACCATAATCATTCAAAAACATTACCCTCTTATTGGGACACTCACTAGCAATATGACCCAACCCTTGACATCTAAAACATTTAGTATCTCTAGAACGAGTAGAAGGAATTTCAGTTTTACCTTGCACTCCGTGTCTAGGTGCCTCTTTCTTTGTCTCAATCTTAGGCTTGGTCACCACTTTGCTATCATCACGCTTTGCTACATTTGGTCGCCAAGAAGAAGACATACCGCCAGTTTGGTTAGTGCGGCCAACCCCACGCCTTTTGAGTTGTTGTTCCACCTTTATGGCCATTTGCACCATCTCGTCAAGGTCCTAGTAGTGCCTAAGCTCCACTTGATCTTGAATCTCCCTGTTCAAGCCACAAAGAAAACGAGCCATGGTTGCCTCACTATCCTCCTCAATATTTGCCCTAATCATGACTACTTCCATCTCCTTATAGTAGTCCTCAACACTCTTTGACCCTTGCCTCAAAGTTTGTAGCCTCTTAAACATCTCCCTATAGTAGTGATTAGGCACAAACCGCTTCCTCATGACCCTCTTCATCTCATCCCAAGACTCAATGGGTCTCTCATTATACTTCCTTTTAGTGATCACTAATTGATCCCACCAAATGAGAGCATAGTCTAAGAATTCAACCACCGCCAACCTCACCTTCTTTTGTTCGGAGTAGTGGTGACATTCAAATACGAACTCTACACTCTTTTCCCACTCTAGGTATGCCTCCGGGTCAGATTTCCCATGGAACGATGGAATTTTCATCTTAATGCTACCCATGTGACCATCTTCCCTAGTCTCCTCATATCTACCCCTCATGGATTCTCTTCTTCCTCTCCCAAATCCTTTATCTCTCCCATTCCTACCCCAATTCTCACTTTGACTCTCATCGCCTCCTCCCAAATCATACTCCTCATCATCTCTACCCAAATCCTTAGGCTTAGGTTTACCCCCACTAACACTAACCTCAAGTTTACCCAACCTCTCATGCAACGACTCCATTTGGGTCGTCATCATCCTACTAAAATCCCCAAACAACGCATCTATTTGGGTCTTAGACACCCCCGAATTCGAACTATCTCCTACCTCCCTCTCCATTTAATGTCAAATTTGTGCCTGCAAGAAAAGGTTAGTAGAAATAAAATAATCCTCACCCAAATGCTCACGGTCACTCCAAAGAAATTCACTCGTTTTTTCTCACAATTTTGTTTGCTCACAACAAATACTCACCGTTCACTCCAAAGAAAAGTCACTCGCACTCAAGTGTATCACTCGAATTTTGAAAGCTCTCTTGGAAGTGCTCTAGCTTTGTATTTTGGGTATATCAAACAATCAAGGTTCAAACTTGTGAACAAATGCGACTGACTCACTTGGACTGTAGAGACAAGAAATTCGAATATAGAGAATATTTTTTTTTTGACTGTGAGAGACAATTGAATATGACTCTCTAAAGGGAATAGAACAATATATCAAAAAGAAATAATGGTGAATTTTCGGAATTTTTGTACTATTTTTTTTTTTGGCTTGAGTACTACTCGAAAATCCCAAAAAAAAACACCACAAATTTCGAGAATCACAGATTCACGAAAAAAAAAAGACGAAGAACGATAGAACAAAACAGATCTGAAAATAAGCAAAGAAATAATACAGATCTGCCAATTTAAAAACAAGATTACTTACTTGAATTCAATAAACCCAAAGCTCTGATACCAAATGATATGAATCTTTGTACGAATAAATAGCAAACACGATTAAAAATAAATCGCACCCTCTATTCAATTACGATAATAAGATTCGTGTGTTTTTCCCGATCTTTTGAATCAAGTAAGGTTGTGTTATTCACCTCTAAATTATAAAAGTTTAGCAACAAATAAACACGAGAATAACAATCGAAATTTGATACGAACCTTCAAAGAACGACGCCTACGACAATCCGCACAAGCACGATCGACAAACGCCACAAAGTTATAAAATTTGATAAGTTTGATTTGATTTAACAAAGCTAAAGCCTTGAAAAGTTGAGAGAAAAATCTCACAAATTTGATAAACTCAAAATAATATGTGTATTCTGTCTAGAATTTCGTCCAACATAGTCTAGATATCAAAAGATACCATGAAATCTAGTTTCCTAACAAAATAAAACTCTAAAAAAGGTAATTTTGTCGCGCGGAAAACACTAGACACGGACCCCGTGCAGACCTCCGTGTCCGGGTCCGTGTACATACTGTAAATAATCTTCAATCGGAAACAAGGGACACGGACCCCGTGCTCACCTCCGTGTACGGGTCCGTGTAGGCACTGTCTTCGCCAAATACATAGGGCACGGACCCCGTGCTCGCATCCGTCTAAAGGTCCGTGTAGGCACTGGTCTCGCGCGTCTCAGGATGTCCAGCGCACGGACCCCGTGTACAGGTCCGTGTGCTGGTTCGTGTACTCTCGGCCGCTTAAAACAAATGCTTGAATGGTATTTCTTCGGCTCCCAAACGCACTCCCATGTCTTCCACACCTTCCTCGGAGTTTGGCCCACCATGATCGCATCACCTGTTGTCATGCACACATACAAAACAAGACAACAGCTGGATAACTCAGGTGAGATATAAATATCCCAGTATAAATAATGTATACATGCAATCATATAAAAGCATATACGAAAGAATATAAGAATTATTCATAACATGTCTCAAATCAGAAACAAAAATCAATATCAAACATTCAATAATCATGAATGATATAAACCATGTAAATCAACATGTCGTATCAGACTCAACTCAATCGACGCGTCATCTCAGACTCGACTCAACTCTAACCTTGGGATCCCGATGTCTGGATATAGGTAATTATATCGAATCTCAGTCGATAGGAATCAATCAATCCCTAAACGGCATCGATATAATTCATATATCAGTGTTTGGGCGAATCAGCCGCAGAATTGACGACTCAGTCAACAACCCGACGAATCAGCCGGTAATTAGGCGAATCAGCCAACAACCAGACAACTCAGCCTGTAATTAAGCGAATCAGCTTAAGTTTAGACGAATCAGTCAATCACCAGACGAATCAGCCGGTGACTAGGCGAATCAGCCTATAATAAGACGAATCAGTCAATAACCAGACGAATCAGCCGGTGACTAGGCGAATCAGCCTATGACTCAACGACTCAGTAGTCAATACATGCAGTCAGTATCTAAGCAAATCAATCGATGACTAGCGAATCAGCAGTCATTACATGCAGTGGCTATAAATCAATAGACTACAATCATAAGTCTCATCAATTGCAAATATCAATGCAATAAATGAAAGTATGTGATTTAGGGAGACTCGAGTCAAACCTCACTCGAGTTGTGCAATCCCAACTCAACATTAATTTATACCTTTCTTTCTGATATTCTGGCTCTGTCGAAGTCTCGAACCCAAATCTGTCAATACTCAATCTGACAAGAACAATATCGAGGAGTATACTATCAATACCCGTTCAAATCAATATTGGATATAACAGAATTCAACCAAATTCTGTTTCAACAACATAACGGCATAATCTTAATATATCCAGCCATATCATATCAGTCAGATATTAATTCCACATCTCATAATCAATAACAACTCAATTCTGATATCAATTCTCAATCAACTCAACTCTAAAAACCATAACAATTTCATATGGTATCTGTTCCTCAATCCAGCTCCAATTATACGATGTCTAACATACCAAGAACATCATATATGAATCATATCAGATTCTGACAATACCCTAATTTCAGAACATATCAAAACGTAGCAAAACTTACGTCCAGTTGTAGCCTACGTTGATAGGAACTCAATACCTAAGTCGGATTCAAAATCAGACGGACGGATTTCTCACAAATGAGATTACCTTTTCTCGTTCTTTTTTTTGATTCTTCTCCCTTAATTCTGAAGACTTATGTTTATATATATCCCCCTTGCATGTGTATGATACGTGTCTCATCTTTACAGATTTTAGGAGGCGCTCGGGCGATAAGAAAGTACCGCTCGGGCGCAGAACTTTCTGCCGGATTCTTGGCTTATCACACATTGGCGCTCGGGCGGTAATATTCTACCGCTCGGGCGCCACATCTTTTGCCCGAACCATATTCTTGTTGAACAATGGCGCTCGGGCGGTCAAAAACTACCGCTCGGGCGCCACTAGTTCTGTCCAAAATTGTGTGATTCATATAATTGGCCCCATTTGGTCTCGGCATAATGCCTCTAAAATCATATCGTTTCTAAAATCAATAATCACAAATTATCTTAGATTACGATAATCAAATTCTTGGGCCTTACAACTACATTCACATGTCCTTTTGGAACATTTGCATTTAGAAGGATGCCATTTGGATTATGCAATTCCCCAGCAACATTTCAAAGATGTATGCTAAGCATTTTTAGCGACATGGTTGAAAATTGTTTGGAGATTTTCATGGATGATTTAACTGTTTTTTGGAATACATTTGATAATTGTCTTGAAAATTTGGAAAAAGTTTTAAAAAGATGCGAGGAAAAGGTCTTATTTTAAATTAATAAAAATGTCATTACATGATTACTTCTGGGATTGGTTTGAAACATGTCGTGTCATCTCATGAAATTGAAGTTGATAAAGCCAAAGTTGATGTCATTGTCAATTTACTCCCTCCAAAAACCATTAAAGAAATTTGCTCATTTTCGGGACATGCAGGATTTTATAGGAAGTTTATAAAGGACTTTAGTTCAATCTCTATACCCATTTGTAACCTCTTAACGAAAGTCACTACATTTGAGTGGACTCAAGAATGTCAAAATTCTTTTGATAAAATCATTCGACATTTAACATTAGCTCCTATCATGCAACCTCCTGATTGGTCTTTACCATTTGAAATCATGTGCGATGCAAGTGATTATGCAGTCGGTGCAGTACTGGGTCAAAGAAGAAACGGTAAGCCTTACGTGATATATTATGCAATTAGAACTTTAAACAATGCTCAAATGAATTACTCCACAACTGAAGAAGAACTACTTGCTGTAATATTTGCATTAGATAAATTTCGATCTTATTTGATTGGATCAACGACTATTGTGTTTACTGATCATTCTGCTATTAGATATTTGTTGACCAAATAGGATGCAAAGCCACGACTGATACGATGGATTTTTTTGCTCCAAGAATTTGACATTGTGATCAAAGATAAAAAAAGAACCGAGAATGTCATAGCCGATCATTTATCGAGATTAGTAACAGGATCATCTTGTGAAATGACATCAATTAACGATAATTTTCCTGATCAACATCTATTTTCAGTTACTACTACACCTTGGTTTGCTAACATAGTAAATTTTCTTGTGACAGGAAAAATTCCACCGCAATGGAGTTCCCAAGATAAAATAAAATTTTTGAATGAGGTAAAAAAATTTTATTGGGATGATCCGTATCTGTTCAAGTATTGTCCAGATCAAATTTTTCGACGTTGCATACCCGACAATGAGGTAAGTAGTCATTAAATTTTGTCATTCAGAAGCATGCGGAGGGCATTTTCTTCAAAGAAAACGGCTGCAAAAATCTTGCAGTGTAGATTTTATTGGCCCACTTTGTTTAAAGACACCCACGAAATCTGTAAGATCTTTGAAAATTGTCGAAAATTGGGTGCGATTTCCAAAAGAAACATGATGCCTTTGAATCTTATCATTGAAATTGAAAACTTTGACTGTTGGGGAATTGATTTTATGGGACCTTTTCTACCGCCGTTTGGATACTTGTATATTTTAGTTGAAGTTGATTATGTTTCCAAATGGATATAGGCAATTCCGTGTCGAACAAATGATCATAAAATCGTAATCAAATTTTTGAAGGAAAATTTTTTTAGTAGATTTGGAATTCCTCGAGCCATGATAAGTGATGGAGGAACTCATTTTGTTAATAAACCATTTGCTTCATTAATGAAAAAATATGGTATTACTCACAAAATAACTAATCCTTATCATCCTCAAACAAATGGACAATTTGAATTAGCTAATAGGGAGATAAAGAAAATTTGGGAAAAAACTGTTAACTCAAATAGAAAAGATTGGTCTCTGCGACTTAATGATGCACTTTGGGCATATCTAACAGCTTTTAAAACATCATTGAATATGTCTCCCTATAGGTTGGTTTACGGAAAACATTTCCATTTGCCTGTGGAATTGGAACATAAAGCTTATTGGGCGATCAAAACTTTTATTTCAAGCATGGATGAATGCAACAAATTGCGCAAATTGCAACTTAATGAACTTGATGAACTCAGAAATGATTCGTATGAGAATTCAACGATTTATAAAGCAAAAATCAAATCATTTCATGATAAAACAATTCTTAGAAAATCTTTTGAGATTGGTAAAAAAAGTTTTGGTTTATAATTCTCGACTTCACGTATTCCCAGAAAAATTACGATCAAGATGGACATGCCCATATGTTGTTGTAATGCCCGGAAATTTAATCCTAATAATCTAGAATTATTGAGTTATAATGTGATATGATTATGAGAGGATTAATCGGGACACGAAAAGGAGACTACAAGTGAAATTCGGAAAACTTGGGCAGAAAGAGTGGCGCCTGAGCGGTAGTTTATGACCGCTCGAGCGCCAGTGGATAGCAAGAAAAATGTTCGGGCAGAATATGTGGCGCCCGGGCGGTAGTTTTTGACCGCCCAAGCGCCAAGGCGTGACAAGCGGAGCACTTGGACAGAGTGTTCGGCGCCCGAGCGGTAGTTTTTAACCGCTCGAGCGCCGCCTGAAATGAAAGGAATTCTGGAGAAGCCACGTACAGATTTCATGCAATATATATATATATATAGAGTTTCCTTATTGTCTCCTCAGAATTCGTAGGAGATAATCGAGAAAAGCTTCAGAAAAGTATCGGAAAATCCTTACGCCGTTTCTGAGAAATCCGTCCGTCCGAATTGTAATCTGACTTCAGTATTGCAATCCTATTAGCGTAGGCTACACTTTGACGTAAGTTTTGCTACGTTTTGACATGCTTTGAAATTATGCTATTGTCAGAATTGAATAGGATTCATATATGATGTTCTTGACATGTTAGATATCGTAGAATCGAATTCAGATTAAGAAATAGACTTATTATGGAATTGTTATGAATTTCTGATTATAATCGGTTGATACCGGAGAGATTTGAATTGTGGCAGGATTACGGATTGTATGGGATATGAGTTATAGATTGTAACTGTTATCTGGTGAATTGGTATTGACGGGGATATTATAAAATTGTACCGTTATACCGTTGATTTTGAATTAAATCCAGATTTACCAGATTGTTATGGAATTGACTAGTATAATGATATGAGATTATTGATATTGTCAGTACCAGACAGATTTTGAGTTCAGGACTTCGACTGAGCCAGAAACCGACGAAGGAAAGGTATAAGTCAATGTGGTATTGGGAGATCGACTTGAGTCGGTTTAGACTTGAGTTTCCCTAAATCACATACTTTACTTTATTGCATTGATATTTGCATTGAGTTGATTGATATACTTGTTCTCTTGATTTTAGACAGCAGGTATTAGACGAGTAGTCTTATGACAGAAGTGCCGTTAGTGGTGGGATCACCACGGGCACATTGCACGATGTCATAAGATTGTGTATTGGCGGTTGTGCCAAAGACTGTCACTGGATGTTTGGCTATCGATGTGGATAGGATGGTAACATTTTCTATTACTGTTAATCGGTATTGTATCGATGTGGATAGATTAGTAGCTCTTCTATTACTGTTAATCGATATCATATCGATGTGGATAGAATTAGAGTTGCTTCTATTACTGTTAATCGGTACTATATTGATGTGGATAGAATAATAGCTTCCTCTATTACTGGTAATCGATACCGTATTGATGTGAATAGAACTGGAGTCTTTTCTATTACTGTTGATCGATACCTTATCGACGTGGATAGAACTGGAGTCTTTTCTATTACTGCTAGTCGATATACGCATGCCAACTTCTGGAATCGGGATCCCTAGACTAGGACTGAGTCTAGTCTGAATGATGTAGCTACGAGTATTGTCGACAGTTTGATATTGATTATGTTCCAGACTTTGTTACATATATCTGTTACCTGATTACATGCTTTATATTGTTTATATGATTGCATGTTTCGTTGATTTATACTGGGAGTATATTCTCACCGGTTTATCCGGCTGTTGTCTTGTCTGTATGTGTACTTGACAACAGGTGGGACATGATCAGGGTCCAGGAGATGAAGAAAGAGATCGTGATTAGAGTGGTGGCACCGGACTTGGACTAGAGATAGGGTTGATCACTTGATAGTAGTTGTCAATGTGGGGACCCGGACGCTAATCAAGTTCTTAATCATAAATGGGACTAATTAATCAATTACAAACAGGGTCTAAATTTTTTTTTTTTTTTTTTTTTTAAAATGCGGAACGTAGTGAAATCAAACCATATATATATATCAGTATATATATAAAATACAAGTCCTGTATTTCACACATTTATTCAAACTAGGGTTTAAAAACTACTATCAAGTGTTCAACCCTATCTCTAGTCCAAGTCCGGAGCCTCCACGCTAATCACGATCTCTCTCATCTCCTGGACCCTGATCCTGTCCCACCTGTTGTCAAGTACACATACAGACAAGACAACAGCCGGATAAACCGGTGAGAATATACTCCCAGTATAAATCAATGAAACATGCAATCATATAAACAAATATAAAGTATGTAATCAGGTAACATGAATATGTATCTTAATCCGAAACATAAACAATACTCGTAGCTACATCATTTAAGACTAGACTCAATCCTAGTCTAGGGATCCCGGTTTCCAGATGTGGTATTCCTATATCGAATTCCGTAAAGGAGGGAACCATAATCTCTATTACTCGATATAACCAGTGCCCCGGTATTCCTATATCGAATTCCGTAATAGAAGAATTCCAACCCCTTTACTCGATATAACCAAATATGGTGTTCCTATATCGAATTCCGTAATGGATTCCATTACTCGATATAACCATACATCCAGTGTCCTGACCTATCCGTCATGGACTGTAGCTCTATCGCTAGCATCCTATCTTGTGACATCGTGCAATGTGCCGTGGCGATACCACCACTATCCGGCACGGTGTGTCACAAGACAGTTCGACTAATACCTGTCATCTAAATATCAAGAGCACAAGTATATTAATCAAATAAATGCAAATATCAATGCAATAAATAAAGTATGTGATTTAGGGAAACCCAAGTCCAAGCCGACTCAAGTCCATCTCCCAATACCACATTGACTTATACCTTTCGTTGCAGTCTCGATTTCCTGCTTAGTCGAAGTCCTGAATTCACAGTCTGTCTGGTAATGACAATATAAATAATCTTATGTCAATATACCACTCGAATCAATAACAATCTGATAATTCTTGATTTAATTCAAAATCAACGGCATAACGGTACAATTCCAATATCCCCGTCTATACCAATTCACCCGATAATAGTTACAATCCATAACCCATATCCAATACAATCTATAATCAATCCATAATCCAAATCGGTCCGGTATCAACTGATTATTATCAGAAAATCACAACAATTCCATAATCAGTCGATTTCGTAATCTGACTTCGATTCTACGATGTCTAACATATCAAGAACACCATATATGAGTTCCATTCAATTCTGACAATAGCATAATTTCAAAGCATGTCAAAACGTAGCAAAACTTACGTCAAAGTGTAGCCTACGTCGATAGGAACTCGGTACCGAAGTCGGAATCAAAATCAAACGTACGGATTGATCGCACGATTGAATTCTTGAATCAAGAAGCAAAGTTTTCCCCTGATTTCCCTTTTCTTTCCCCGGAAGAAATGCATGTGTATATATATATATATATACAACTTCCGCATGCACAAGGGCAAATGGCTCATCCTTGGCCAACCACGTCTCTCGCTCGGGCGGACATAAGTTTCCGCCCGGGCGAGTAACTCTCGGCCCTCGCAATTCAAGCAGTCTCGCTCGGGCGAGCACAAACTTCCGCCCGAGCGAGTAACTCTCGGCCCTCTTTCAGAATTCCGTCTCGCTCGAGCGGACAAAAACTTCCGCCCGGGCGAGACACTTTCGGCCCACCTCTTGGCTCTTCCTATTTCTTGGTCTGGGTTATAATCGTGTCCACTAATAATTAATAATCTCAGATTAACATGATACAAAATCTTGGGCATTACATTTCTCCCCCCCTAAGATACGATTTCGTCCTCGAAATCACGAGCATTTCATTCGTATCAATAAGGAGTATATACAAACACTGTATAAGAAATTTACATCAGTGAAATAATGTTGGGAATTCCTGTCTCATATCTGATTCAGTCTCCCACGTGGCTTCTTCAACCCCATGACGAGTCCATTGTACTTTCACAAGAGGAATCGTCTTTGTTCTGAGCTGTTTTTCTTTACGATCGATAATCCGGATCGGTTTCTCGACATAACTCAATGTCTCATCCAGCTCAGTCTCGTCTGGTCGAATCACGTGAGAATCATCAGGGAGATATTTCCGCAGCATCGATACATGAAAGACATCATGTATCTCAGATAATGAAGGCGGCAAAGCAAGTCGATAGGCACGATCTCCTATCTTTTCGAGAATCTCATAAGGACCTACATATCGTGGAGACAATTTCCCTTTCTTGCCAAATCTGCTAACACCTCTGAAAGGAGAAATCTTCAGGAATACTCGGTCTCCAGCCTCAAATACCAACGGTCGTCGTCTGATGTTGGCATACTTGGCTTGTCTGTCCTGAGCTGCCTTCATTTTCTTCTGAATCAATTTCACTTTCTCGGTCATATCTCTGATCATCTCAGGTCCAATCTCAGGAACTTCAGAGATATCATCCCAATACAGAGGGGATCGACATTTCTTTCCGTACAACGCTTCGAATGGTGCCATCTCAATACTCGTCTGATAGCTGTTGTTGTACGAAAACTCACAAAGAGGCAATGCATCTTGCCAAGTAGTGCTAAAATCTAGCACCACTGCTCTCAGCATATCTTCCAGGGTCTGGATAGTTCGCTCTGACTGTCCATCGATCTGTGGATGATATGCGGTGCTCAAATGTAACTTCGTACCAAGAGCTTGCTGTAAACTCTGCCAGAAGTGCGAAGTAAATCGAGGATCACGATCTGAAACAATCGACTTCGGCACTCCGTGCAATCTAACCACTTCCTTGACATAAATATCAGCCATCTGATCATATCGGTACGTCATCTTGTATGGAATAAAACATGCTGATTTGGTCAATCGATCAATCACGACCCAAATCGCATCACAACCTCGGGAGGATCTTGGCAACTGTGTCACAAAATCCATGGAAATGTGATCCCATTTCCATTCAGGAATGGACAAACTCTGTAACAATCCTCCTGGTTTCTTTCTTTCAGCTTTCACCTGTTGGCAATTCAGACACTTGGCTACAAATTCGGTCACATCAGATTTCATTTGTTTCCACCAATACTGTGTCTTTAAATCATTATACATTTTTCTGCCACCAGGATGAATACTGAATCGACTGTTGTGCGCTTCTGACAATATCTGTCGTCTCAAATCTGAAACATTCGGCACAACCAGGCGATTATTCACATACAAGACGTTATCACGTACCTGATACTCTGATCGATGTCCTGCTCTAACCATCGATACTGATTTCTGTACATTCTGATCACCTCGCTGAGCTGCCTTAATTCTCATAATCAGCTCTGGTTCTACTTGCACCATATAAAGTCTTAACGGTCCATAATCTGTTTCAAATTCTAATCCAGACAAACAGCAGTCTTCTATCAAATTCGATACACCAATCGTCGATAAGGATAGTGCACCTACCTTTCGACTCAGTGCATCAGCTGCTGCATTGGACTTCCCTGGATAATACTTGATTTCACAATCGAAATCTTTCAATAAATCCAGCCATCTTCGCTGTCTCATATTCAATTCTGATTGCGAAAACAGATATTTCAAGCTTTTATGATCAGAATAAATTTCGAATTTCTCACCGTACAGATAATGTCGCCATATCTTCAATGCAAATACTATGGCTGCCAATTCAAGATCATGAATTGGGTAACGAGTCTCATGTGGTTTCAATTGTCTAGAGGCATAGGCAATGACATGCTCTCGCTGCATCAGTATACATCCCAACCCTCTGTGAGATGCATCACAATAAACCACAAAGTCACTAGTACCTGAAGGAATCGTCAACACAGGCGCACTGGTTAATCTTTTCTTTAATTCAAGAAAACTGGTCTCACATTCCTCAGACCAATTAAACGGGGCATTTTTCTGAGTCAACTGTGTAATCGGTTTGGCAATACTCGAAAAATCTTGAATAAATCGTCGGTAATATCCTGCCAAACCCATAAAACTGCGAATTTCCGGCACAGATGTAGGTCTCGGCCAAGAAATCACTGCCTCAACCTTACTAGGATCAACTGATATACCGTCTCCCGATATAATGTGACCCAAAAACACAACCTGTTTCAGCCAAAACTCGCATTTCGATAGTTTCGCATACAACTTCTCAGTTCTCAGAATTCTCAACACCGTCCTCAGATGATTAGCATGCTCAATCATATTCTTTGAATAAATCAATATATCATCAATGAATATGATCACAAAATCATCTAAGTATTTCTGAAAGACGCGGTTCATCAATCCCATAAATACCGCTGGTGCATTCGTCAAACCAAAAGGCATGACAATAAACTCATAATGTCCATACCTCGTTCTGAATGCTGTCTTTGAGATATCAGAGTCCCTGACTCTCAGTTGATGGTATCCAGATCTCAAGTCGATCTTGGAATACACAGATGAACCTTGCAACTGATCAAACAGATCATCAATACGAGGCAAGGGGTATTTATTCTTTACCGTTGCCTTGTTCAGTTGCCTATAGTCGATACAAAGTCTCATCGACCCGTCTTTCTTTCTCACGAACAGTACTGGAGCACCCCAAGGAGATACACTCGGTCTGATATATCCTTTGGCCAGTAAATCCTCCAACTGTTCTTTCAATTCTTTCAACTCGATCGGTGCCATCCTGTAAGGAGCTCTCGAAATCGGAACTGTTCCTGGCATTAGCTCAATGCTGAAGTCTATCTCTCGAATCGGAGGCAATCCCGGAATCTCATCTGGAAAGACATCAGCAAACTCGCACACCACTGGCAAATCTGCCAATGCTGGGCTCGTTTTCAGTAAGTCAACTGAATATACCAAGAATCCATCCGCTCCCTTCTGCAATAATCGAGTCATATTCATTGCAGATATTAAAGAAATTCTCGCTCGAGAACCCTTACCATAAAATTTCCACTCCTTAGCCATCTCAGGTCTGAATCGAACAATCTTGTGGAAACAATCGACTGTAGCTCGGTACTTGTTCAACATGTCGATGCCGACAATGCAATCAAAATCAGATAAACCAAGAACCATACAGTCTAAATCAATCGTATGCCCATCGTACTGCAGTATACACGATTTCACAGATTTTACCGATATCAACCCTGTTCCTAACGGCGACGTGACAGATACTACAGTAGCTAAGGACTCAACAGGCAATGAATGCATTAAAGCAAATCGCTCAGACATAAAAGTATGTGATGCACCAGTATCAATCAGTACATAAGCAGGATAACCAGAAATCAAACAGTTACCTGCAACTACATCATCAGGTGCATCTTGTGCCTGCTCCTCGGTCAAAGCAAAAACTCTGGCCTGCTGTCTCGGAGGCTGGCTCGCGATCTGGCCCCCTCCTGGCCTCTGCTGTGACAGAGTAGACGGTGCTGGCTGAAAGGAATGAACGGCAGAAGATCGTCTCCCTGCCTAAGCCACGGATCCCGATGACTCAGCTGCCTGAGATCCCTGGGCACTCCTCTGGGGACACACTCGGGCAAAGTGTCCCTGCTGTTTACAGATACGACAGCTGCCAACTACTCCTCGGCACTGATCTGTGGAATGTCTCCCTCCACAAGTACTACAGTACGGTCCTGCATAGCTCTGGATCTGACCGGTCTGTCTAGAGCCACTCGAACTGGACGAGGTAGTCCCTGATTTCTTGAATTGCTTCCCTCTAGCCTTCAAGAAATCCTTCTTTCCGCTACCGCTGCTGCCACCTTCAAATCTAGGAGGTGGTTGCTGTCCCGGTGCTGGAAGCACAAACGAAGCCTCTTTCTGCCTCATCAGGCCTGCCTCGGCTCCCTTGCCTCTATTCAGGGCATCGGTGAAATTGTTGGGCCTCCCAGTATTCACCAGCGTGAAAATCTCAGGATTTAGGCCATTTATGAACTGGTCTGCTACGGCCTCATCATGTTCAGCTACGTGGGGAGCAAATCGGAGCAGTGTCGAAAACTTAGCCACATAATCCTCAGTGTTCAACTGGCCTTGTTTCAGGTTTGCAAACTCGGCTCCCTTGTCCTTCCTATAAGAAACTGGAAAGAACCGTAGATAAAATTCAGTCTTAAACACATTCCAGGTAATTGCCGTACCTCGCTGTTCCAATGCCCTTTTTGTCGTAATCCACCAGTGTTTAGCAACGTCATGCAACTGGTGTATTATCAGTTTCGCCCTCTTTTCCTCCGTATACTCCAAAGAGTCAAACAGTGATTCAATGTCGTCCAACCAACTTTCACAATCCACGGAGTTCTCCGTTCCTTTCAAAGTCGGTGGATGAAATGACTGAAACCGTTTCAGCAATTTCTCCATTGCTGTAGGTGTCACATCCATGGGAGGATTCGAGGTACTCCCATGTTCTGGCATTCTCCTCGGAGGCATATCTGATAACCAAAAGGGTTAGCGGTTCCAACAATAATCCTGTTTCAAGCCTCCCTGGATCATCTTACAGCTGATCCATTCCAATAATACACAATACCATATCAATAGCAGATAAGTCAGGTAACATGTATTAAAGCGGTAAACATGCTAGCAATCAAAAGCAAGGAAAGAAAATCTCATTCTACCCCGCTCACTAGCTCCTATCTCAATCTCAAGGATCTATCGCTCTGATACCACCTGTTGTGGGGACCCGGACGCTAATCAAGTTCTTAATCATAAATGGGACTAATTAATCAATTACAAACAGGGTCTAAATTTTTTTTTTTTTTTTTTTTTAAAATGCGGAACGTAGTGAAATCAAACCATATATATATATCAGTATATATATAAAATACAAGTCCTGTATTTCACACATTTATTCAAACTAGGGTTTAAAAACTACTATCAAGTGTTCAACCCTATCTCTACTCCAAGTCCGGAGCCTCCACGCTAATCACGATCTCTCTCATCTCCTGGACCATGATCATGTCCCACCTGTTGTCAAGTACACATACAGACAAGACAACAGCCGGATAAACCGGTGAGAATATACTCCCAGTATAAATCAATGAAACATGCAATCATATAAACAAATATAAAGCATGTAATCAGGTAACATGAATATGTATCTTAATCCGAAACATAAACAATACTCGTAGCTACATCATTTAAGACTAGACTCAATCCTAGTCTAGGGATCCCGGTTTCCAGATGTGGTATTCCTATATCGAATTCCGTAATAGAAGAATTCCAACCCCTTTACTCGATATAACCAAATATGGTGTTCCTATATCGAATTCCGTAATGGATTCCATTACTCGATATAACCATACATCCAGTGTCCTGACCTATCCGTCATGGACTGTAGCTCTATCGCTAGCATCCTATCTTGTGACATCGTGCAATGTGCCGTGGCGATACCACCACTATCCGGCACGGTGTGTCACAAGACAGTTCGACTAATACCTGTCATCTAAATATCAAGAGCACAAGTATATTAATCAAATAAATGCAAATATCAATGCAATAAATAAAGTATGTGATTTAGGGAAACCCAAGTCCAAGCCGACTCAAGTCCATCTCCCAATACCACATTGACTTATACCTTTCGTTGCAGTCTCGATTTCCTGCTTAGTCGAAGTCCTGAATTCACAGTCTGTCTGGTAATGACATTATAAATAATCTTATGTCAATATACCACTCGAATCAATAACAATCTGATAATTCTTGATTTAATTCAAAATCAACGGCATAACGGTACAATTCCAATATCCCCGTCTATACCAATTCACCCGATAATAGTTACAATCCATAACCCATATCCAATACAATCTATAATCAATCCATAATCCAAATCGGTCCGGTATCAACTGATTATTATCAGAAAATCACAACAATTCCATAATCAGTCGATTTCGTAATCTGACTTTGATTCTACGATGTCTAACATATCAAGAACACCATATATGAGTTCCATTCAATTCTGACAATAGCATAATTTCAAAGCATGTCAAAACGTAGCAAAACTTACGTCAAAGTGTAGCCTACGTCGATAGGAACTCGGTACCGAAGTCGGAATCAAAATCAAACGGACGGATTGATCGCACGATTGAATTCTTGAATCAAGAAGCAAAGTTTTCCCCTGATTTCCCTTTTCTTTCCCCGGAAGAAATGCATGTGTATATATATATATATATACAACTTCCGCATGCACAAGGGCAAATGGCTCATCCTTGGCCAACCACGTCTCTCGCTCGGGCGGACATAAGTTTCCGCCCGGGCGAGTAACTCTCGGCCCTCGCAATTCAAGCAGTCTCGCTCGGGCGAGCACAAACTTCCGCCCGAGCGAGTAACTCTCGGCCCTCTTTCAGAATTCCGTCTCGCTCGAGCGGACAAAAACTTCCGCCCGGGCGAGACACTTTCGGCCCACCTCTTGGCTCTTCCTATTTCTTGGTCCGGGTTATAATCGTGTCCACTAATAATTAATAATCTCAGATTAACATGATACAAAATCTTGGGCATTACAGTCAAACCCTATTTTGAATAAATGTGTTGTAATACATGACTTGTATTTTATATACTGATATGTATATATGTTTTAATTTCACTACGTTCCGCATTTTAAAAAAAAAAGAAAAATTTTTAGACCCTGTTTTATAATTGATTAATTAGTCCCAATGATGATTAAGAACTTGATTAGCGTCCGGGTCCCCACAACAGGTGGTATCAGAGCGATAGATCCCTTAGACTGAGATAGAAGCTAGTGAGCGGGGTAGATTGATTTTCTTTCCTGTTTTTGATTGCTAGCATGATTCCTGTTTTAATATATGCTATCTGAATTATCTGATATTGATATGGTATTGTATATTATTGGAATGGATCAGCTGTAAGATGATCCGAGGAGGCTTGAAACAGGATTATTGTTGGAATTGCTAACCCTTTTGGTTATCAGATATGCCTCCGAGAAGAATGCCAGAACAGGGGAGTACCTCAAATCCTCCCATGGATGAGACACCTACAGCAATGGAGAAATTGCTGAAAAGATTTCAGTCATTCCATCCACCGAATTTGAAAGGAACGAAGAATTCCGTGGAATGTGAAAGTTGGTTGGACGATATTGAATCGTTGTTCGAATCTTTGGAATATACTGAGGAAAAGAGGGTGAAACTGATCGGACACCAGTTGCATGACGTTGCTAAACACTGGTGGAACACGACAAAACGGGCTTTGGAATTACGAGGTACGGCCATTACCTGGAATGTGTTTAAGACTGAATTTTATCTACGGTTCTTTCCAGTTTCATATAGGAAGGACAAGGGAGCCGAGTTTTCAAACTTGAAACAAGGCCAGTTAAACATTGAGGATTATGTAGCTAAGTTCTCTACTCTGCTCCGATTTGCCCCTCATGTGGCTGGGAGTGATGAGGCCGTTGCAGACCAGTTCATAAATGGTCTAAATCCTGAAATCTTTACCCTGGTGAATACCGGAATGCCAAACAATTTTACCGATGCCTTGAACCGAGCTAAGGGAGCCGAAGCCGGTCTGATGAGACAGAGAGAAGCTTCGTTTGTGCCTTCAGCACCGAGTTCACAGATGCCTCCACCATTTCCTCGATTTGAAAGTGGTAGTGGAAGTGGGAAGAAAGACTTCCTGAAGGCTAAGGGGAAGAAATTCAAGAAAGCTGGGAGTAACTCATCTAGTTCGAGTGGCTCTAGACAGACTAGTCAGGGCCAGAGTTATACAGGACCATACTGTAGCACCTGTGGAGGGAAGCATTCCACAGAGCAGTGCAGAGGAGTGTTCGGCAACTGCCGCATCTGTAAACAGCATGGACACTTTGCTCGAGTGTGTCCACAGAGAGGTGCACAGAGATCACAGGCAGCTGAGTCATCTGGATCAGTTGCTCAGACAGGGAGACGACCCTCTGCCGTGCATTCCTTTCAGACGGCACAGCCTACCCAGTCTCATCTGAGGCCAGGAGGGACCCAGACTGCGAGCCAGCCTCCTAGGCAGTAGGCTAGAGTTTTTGCATTGACTGAGGAGCAGGCACAGGATGCACCTGAAGACGTGGTGGCAGGTAACTGTTTTATTTCTGGTTATCCTGCATATGTATTGATTGATACTGGTGCATCCCATACGTTTATTTCTGAAAGATTTGCATTGATACATGCATTGCCTGTTGAATCCTTAGCTACTGTAGTATCTATTACGTCTCCATTAGGGACTGGTTTGATGTGAGTTAAATCTGTTAAATCGTGTATACTACAGTATGATGGATGTAAGATCGAATTAGACTGTATTGTACTTGGAATATCTGACTTTGATTGTATTATTGGTATTGATACATTAACCAAGTATAGAGCTACAGTTGATTGTTTCCACAAGATTGTTCGATTCAGACCTGAAATGGCTGAAGAGTGGAAATTTTACGGTAAGGGTTCTCGAGCCAGAATTCCTTTGATATCTGCAATGAATATGACACGATTATTGCAGAAAGGAGCGGATGGATTCCTGGTATATTCAGTTGATTTACTGAAATCGAGCCCATCATTGGCGGACTTGCCGGTGGTGTGTGAGTTTGCTGATGTCTTTCCGGATGAGATTCCTGGGTTGCCTCCGAGTCGAGAAATAGACTTCAGCATTGAGTTAATGCCAGGGACAGTTCCGATTTCGAGAGCTCCATACCGGATGGCACCGATCGAGTTGAAATAATTGAAAGAACAGTTGGAGGATTTACTGGCCAATGGGTATATCAGACCAAGTGTATCTCCTTGGGGTGCTCCAGTACTGTTCGTAAGTAAGAAGGATGGGTCAATGAGACTTTGTATCGACTACCGGCAACTGAAAAAGGCAACGGTAAAGAATAAATATCCATTACCTCGTATTGATGATTTATTTGATCAGTTGCAAGGTTCATCTGTGTATTCCAAGATTGACTTGAGATCGGGATACCATCAATTGAGAGTCAGAGAGTCTGATATCTCAAAGACTGCATTTAGAACCAGGTATGGACATTATGAATTTATGGTCATGCCTTTCGGTTTGACTAATGCATCGGCGATATTTATGGGATTGATGAACCGCGTCTTTCAGAAATATTTGGATGATTTTGTTATCATATTCATTGACGATATATTGATTTATTCAAAGAATATGATTGAACATGGTAATCATCTGAGGACTGTGTTGAGAATTCTGAGAGCTGAGAAGTTGTATGCGAAACTGTCAAAATGAGAATTTTGGTTGAAACAGGTAGTGTTTTTGGGTCACATTATATCAGGAGATGGTATATCTGTTGATCCTAGTAAGGTTGAAGTCGTGATTTCTTGGCCAAGACCTACATCTGTGCCAGAAATTCGTAGTTTTATGGGTTTGGCGGGATATTATCGCCGATTTATTCAAGATTTCTCTAGTATTGCCAAACCAATTACTCAGCTAACTCAGAAGAATGCTCCGTTTGTCTGGTCTGAAGACTGTGAGATCAGTTTTCTTGAACTGAAGAAAAGATTGACCAGTGCTCCTGTGTTGACGATTCCAGCAGGTACTGATGATTTTGTGGTTTATTGTGATGCATCTCATAGAGGATTGGGGTGTATACTGATGCAACGAGGGCATGTCATTGCCTATGCCTCGAGAAAATTGAAACCACATGAGATCCGTTATCCAATTCACGATCTTGAATTGGCAGCCATTGTCTTTGCCTTGAAGATATGGCGACATTATCTATACGGTGAGAAATTTGAAATATATTCTGATCATAAAAGTTTGAAATATTTGTTTTCACAATCTGAATTGAATATGAGACAGCGAAGATGGCTAGATTTACTGAAAGATTTCGATTGTGAATTCAAATATTATCCAGGGAAATCTAATGCAGCAGCTGATGCACTAAGTCGAAAGATGTGTTCTTTATCTTTATCGACGATTGGTGTATCAAATTTGATTGAAGATTGCTGCTTGTCTGGATTAGTATTTGAGACAAATCGTCAGCCTCTGAGATTGTATGCTATTCGGGCTGAACCAGAGCTACTTTTGAAAATCAAAGAAGCTCAGAAAGTTGATCAGAATATACAGAATTCGATTGCTATGGTCAGAACTGGACATCGATCGGAATATCAGGTTCGAGATAGTGTTTTGTATGTGAATAATCGTATTGTTGTGCCAAATGTTTCAGAACTGAGACAGCGAATACTGACAGAAGCGCACAACAGTCGTTTTAGCATTCATCCTGGTGGCAAGAAAATGTACAATGACTTAAAGACACAGTATTGGTGGAAACAAATGAAATCTGATGTGACTAAATTTGTAGCCAAGTGTCTAAATTGTCAACAGGTGAAAGCTGAAAGGAAGAAACCAGGAGGACTATTACAGAGTTTATCGATTCCTGAATGGAAATGGGATCACATTTCCATGGATTTTGTGACACAATTACCGAGATCCTCCCGAGGTTGTGATGCGATTTGGGTCGTGATTGATCGATTGACCAAATCTGCTTGTTTTATTCCATACAAGATGACATACCGATATGACCAGATGGCTGATGTTTATATCCGAGAAGTGGTTAGGTTGCATGGAGTGCCGAAATCGATTGTTTCAGACCGAGATCCTCGGTTTACTTCACACTTCTGGCAGAGTTTGCAGCAAGCTCTAGGTACAAAGCTATATCTAAGTACCGCATATCATCCACAGACTGACGGACAGTCAGAACGGACAATTCAGACTTTGGAAGATATGCTGAGAGCTGTAGTACTTGATTTTAGTACTAACTGGCAAGATGCATTGCCTCTTTGCGAATTTCGTACAACAATAGCTATCAAACGAGTATTGAGATGGCACCATTTGAAGCGTTGTACGGAAAGAAGTGTCGATCCCCTCTGTACTGGGATGATATTTCTGAAATTCCTGAGATTGGACCTGACATGATCGGAGATATGACTGAAAAGGTAAAGCTGATTCAGAAGAAAATGAAGGCAGCTCAGGACCGACAAGCCAAATATGCCAACCTCAGACGACGACCGTTGGTATTTGAGACAGGAGACCGAGTGTTCCTGAAAATTTCGCCTTTCAGAGGAGTTGTCAGATTTGGCAAGAAAGGGAAATTGTCTCCACGATACGTTGGTCCGTATGAAATTCTCGAAAAGATAGGAGATCGTGCTTATCGACTAGCATTGCCGCCTTCATTATCTGGGATACATGATGTTTTTCATGTGTCGATGCTGCGGAAATATCTCCCTGATGATTCTCACGTGATTAAAACAGACGAGACTGAGCTGGATGAGACATTGAGTTATGTCGAGAAACCGATTCGGATTATCGATCGGAAAGAAAAACAGCTCAGAACAAAGACGATTCCTCTTGTGAAAGTACAATGGACTCGTCATGGGTTTGAAGAAGCTACGTGGGAGACTGAATCTGATATGAGACAGGAATTCCCGGCATTATTTCACTGATGTAAACTTCTTATACAGTTTTGTATATATACTCCTTATTGATACGAATAAAATGCCTGTGATTTCGAGGACGAAATCGTATCTTAGGGGGGGAGAAATGTAATGCTCGGAAATTTAATCCTAATAATCTAGAATTATTGAGTTATATTGTGATATGATTATGAGAGGATTAATCGGGACACGAAAAGGAGACTACAAGTGAAATTCGGAAAACTTGGGCAGAAAGAGTGGCGCCTGAGCGGTAGTTTATGACCGCTCGCGCGCCAATGGATAGCAAGAAAAATGTTCGGGCAGAATATGTGGTGTGGCGCCCGGGCGGTAGTTTTTGACCGCCCGAGCGCCAAGGCGTGACAAGCTGAGAACTTGGACAGAGTGTTCGGCGCCCGAGCGGTAGTTTTTAACCGCTCGAGCGCCGCCTGAAATGAAAGGAATTCTGGAGAAGCCACGTACAGATTTCATGCAATATATATATATATATAGAGTTTCCTTATTGTCTCCACAGAATTCGTAGGAGATAATCGAGAAAAGCTTCAGAAAAGTATCGGAAAATCCTTACGCCGTTTCTGAGAAATCCGTCCGTCCGAATTGTAATCTGACTTCAGTATTGCAATCCTATCAGCGTAGGCTACACTTTGACGTAAGTTTTGCTACGTTTTGACATGCTTAGAAATTATGCTATTGTCAGAATTGAATAGGATTCATATATGATGTTCTTGACATGTTAGACATCGTAGAATCGAAGTCAGATTAAGAAATAGACTGATTATGGAATTGTTATTAATTTTTGATTATAATCGGTTGATACCGGAAGATTTGAATTGTGGCGGGATTACGGATTGTATGGGATATGAGTTATAGATTGTAACTGTTATCTGGTGAATTGGTATTGACGGAGATATTAAAATTGTACCGTTATACCGTTGATTTTGAATTAAATCCAGATTTATCAGATTGTTATGGAATTGACTAGTATATTGATATGAGATTATTGATATTGTCAGTACCAGACAGATTTTGAGTTCAGGACTTCGAATGAGCCAGAAACCGACGAAGGAAAGGTATAAGTCAATGTGGTATTGGGAGATCGACTTGAGTCGGTTTAGACTTGAGTTTCCCTAAATCACATACTTTACTTTATTGCATTGATATTTGCATTGAGTTGATTGATATACTTGTTCTCTTGATTTTAGACAGCAGGTATTAGACGAGTAGTCTTATGACAGAAGTGCCGTTAGTGGTGGGATCACCACGAGCACATTGCACGATGTCATAAAATTGTGTATTGGCGGTTGTGCCAAAGACTGTCACTGGATGTTTGGCTATCGATGTGGATAGGATGGTGGCTTTTTCTATTACTATTAATTGGTATTGTATCGATGTGGATAGATTAGTAGCTCTTCTATTACTGTTAATCGATGTCATATCGATGTGAATAGAATTAGAGTTGCTTCTATTACTGTTAATCGGTACTATATTGATGTGGATAGAATAATAGCTTCCTCTATTACTGGTAATCGATACCGTATCGATGTGAATAGAACTGGAGTCTTTTCTATTACTGTTGATCGATACCATATCGGCGTGGATAGAACTGGAGTCTTTTCTATTACTGCTAGTCGATATACGCATGCCAACTTCTGGAATCGGGATCCCTAGACTAGGACTGAGTCTAGTCTGAATGATGTAGCTACGAGTATTGTCGACAGTTTGATATTGATTATGTTCCAGACTTTGTTACATATATCTGTTACCTGATTACATGCTTTATATTGTTTATATGATTGCATGTTTCGTTGATTTATACTGGGAGTATATTCTCACCGGTTTATCCGGCTGTTGTCTTGTCTGTATGTGTACTTGACAACAGGTGGGACAGGATCAGGGTCCAGGAGATGAAGAAAGAGATCGTGATTAGAGTGGTGGCACCGGACTTGGACTAGAGATAGGGTTGATCACTTGATAGTAGTTGTCAAACCCTAGTTTGAATAAATGTGTTGTAATACAGGACTTGTATTTTATATACTGATATGTATATATGTTTTAATTTCACTATGTTCCGCATTTTAAAAAAAAAGAAAAATTTTTAGACCCTGTTTTATAATTGATTAATTAGTCCCAATGATGATTAAGAACTTGATTAGCGTCTGGGTCCCCACAGTTGTAAAGCATGTGTATCCTTATGGAGCTGTGGATATTGAAAATCCTAAAAATGGTGATGTTTTTAAAGTGAATGGACAAAAGTTTAAACAATTTTTGGAAAATGAAATCTTTCAAGAAGAGTTTATTTCCCTTTCTGATTCTTAAATTTCTTTGTTGCATTTAATTTTGTTTGTTTTTATTTCAGGTTTCCTTAATCTTTTTATTTTCCCTGTTAAATGGCGGATAACGGTACTCCGTGACTCTCATAGTCGGTTAAATCAGTTTCCCACAATTGCTGATACAAAATTAAAAAAAAATCATTTATTTTCTTTTCAAAATGGATGAAAGTCTCTCAAAAATTTGTAAATATTTTCCTTCTGTTTCTGAAAATGTTCTAAGAAAAATTTATGCAGGTAGGTGTGAAAGATTGATATTGTTAATGCAAAAAAGAATTTCAGAAGATATTCGTCTTGTAAAAGAAGCTAAGGTCCGATTAGGAGGAGAAGTTCCACAATCATTGCTCATTCGGTATTTGCCTGGATTAGGAAAAAGCACTTATGCAAAAAACGAAGGGCCAAAAGGTTAGGGGTTTGTCATAAGTGTGCAAGATGGACTTGTGACAAACGATGCAGATCTTCGGGATGTGTTTCCTATAACAGAGAAGATAAAATTGGTTTCATTAAGAATGGGCTGAGTAAGGAGTCTTTAGATAACATCTTATTGACTCTTGAGACGCATTCTGGTGGACATGTGCATATTCAACTTCTCCGTTTATGGAAACAATTTCAAGATGAGCGTCATAGTCTTGGGAATCCGACTAAAAAAGACCCTGTTTGCCAATTTATAAGAAAATTGGATGGGAAGCATATCCTCGACTCATAGAAGGCGTTGAAGCCGTTTCTGGACGTAAAACCAGAGGAAAATTGTGACCCACAATCACACTACTGTTTATATGCATGTGTGTCATTATTTTTTTTTTTTACTGTTTATTCTGCTTACAACTATGACCCTTAGTTTTGTCATGATAAGAAATTCCCCCTATAAAATGTGACGCCCGATTTAGGAATTCATAATTATTCCCTTATTAGGTGCCACATTTACCTTCAATCTTTCTTTATTGAACTTCTATTTTTATTTTTACCATTATTATTATTAGAAAGATATTGTAGATAAAAATTTGAATATTTTATTCAATAATTTAAGTATTATCTACAAATATTTACATTCTTATTTCAAATATGTACAATTATTTTACAGCGGAAGTCTAACATTCATATGTACAATTATGTTACAGCGGAAGTTTAACATTCATTTATAAACAGATCATCTCAACTTTCAAATACTCTTATTTCAGCTTCAGTTATTTTCCTCTTGTTCCAATTCGGGGGTTCCTGTGTCTGGAAATTACAATAGACAAAAAGAAACAGAGGGTTAAGTCTTTGAGGACTTAGTGAGTTTAAATCAATATATGGTTTTTAAATAACACTTCATCATAATTATACATGAAATAATAGGAATAAAAATTTAGATATTATGAATGATATGCAATGAAATAATAGATAAATGAAAATTCCATAAATTAACATTGGTGGCTCTAATTGAGCACTTTTTACGAGTCGGGTGAACCATTCTCCGGACCGAAATATTCGGTGCGCGTTGTTAAGATGAACCATATACCCGGGACTTTTGACCCGTTGTTCATTGGACTCATTTTCCGGGCCGAAGCCACGTTGTCTAGTGGACTCAATTTCCGGACCGAAATCCGTTGTCCATGACTCCATTCATTCATGATATATCAATTCATTCATAAATATGCAAGAAAATATATCAGTAATTGAAATGAACAGTGGTGGATATTTGAACATTAAATAAATGCTATTGAAATTTCCAGGCCAAATGCCAAAGGCTTTAATAGAAGAATGAGTAGTAATTTTCTCACCTGATAACTTACAATTTAGGCTTGATTAATACTCTGAGTTCCTGGAGCAAGTCCTAAAAGATATTATGAATGATATTTATGTGTTAGAGTTTTAAAGTAACTAGCTGATCATTTCCAGATTATTTTTTGTTCAAAATTTAATCCGGTTAATTTTAATTAAATTTCAAAAATTCTTATTAATTAGAAGGTATATCCAAACATTACGAAAGTTGGCCAAAAAGTCTGAAATAACCTCAGGAACGTTCGGCCGCCAGAAGATCGCCGTTCCGGCGGCGCGTGGGGTACATGCGCGCCGATGGTGCCGGCGCGTGGTGGGCCGTCCGGCGGCCACGCGCGGCCCGTTTTTTCCAGCATGTGTAACTTTTTATGATATTGAATTCTCTTATTGAAAGTTTTGCCAAATTCCTAACCGAACGATACCAGATTTAAATATCGTCCTATGGTGAACTAGGGTACTCCGGCATTCCGAAAATGTTAGTTCCGACAATATTTTGGGATGACGGGCGGTATGTACCTCATCCATGCAACAAGAGGTATAACTTTGTTATTCAAACCGACCTCTAGTTTTGTGTGTAGCTATAAGAAAAATAAACATAAAGTACCTAGCTTGAATACGGGATACCGTTGCCGATTTGCGGAATATCTTTATTGGATTTCCTTGTTTTCGGTCGATCCTCTTACGTCACCTCCAGCGCTATATTGTTTAACTTTATGAGGTGAATAGTTGGTGATTTATTGGGATTTTTCGGAAAGAGATATGGATTTTTCTTCTATTTTTTTTCTCCCTTTTTCTCTCTTTTCTTTCCTCTTCTCTCTTTCTTTCTTCCTTCCCTTTCTTCTCTCTCGGCTGATATGTGGTTTGGAGGAATGGAGTCGGCTATATATAGCCGAATTTCATGATTATCCTTTTATTTTTATTATTATTTTTTTATTATTATAATTATTAATTATTTATTAAATAGAAAAAAATCTCATGTTTATCCAAACTTAATATTATTATATTCGTGTATCTAATTATTGAACCTAATTATCTTATATTGAACTTAATAATTATTGTAATTAATTACTTAACATATATGTTGAGTTTAATTGTAATGCCCAAGAATTTGATTACCATAATTTGAGATGATTTATTGATTATGAATGGATGTGAGTATAGTTGGACCGCTCCGAGACCAAATTGGTTAAAACATATGAGTTATGTGATTTGCGGGCAGAACATGTGGCGCCCGAGCACCAATGTGTGATAAGGAAAGGCTCGGACAGAAAGTATGGCGCCCGAGCGGTAGGATATTACCGCCCGAGCGCCAGTGGATAACAATTGTAAATCACGGACAAAGGGTTCCGCGCTCGAGCGGTAAAGATTGACCGCCTGAGCGCCGCCTGAAAGTGGTGTAAAGAAGACACGTTTCTTAGACATGAAACGTGGGATATATATACATATATATGTCATTCTTCAGAAATGAACAAAGGAAAAGAATTGAGAAAAGGGCCGAGGAAGGTTGTGAAAAATCCTTACGCCTTTTGTGAGAAATCCGTCCGTCCGATTTTGAATCCGACTGCGGTACTGAGTTCCTATCAACGTAGGCTACAACTGGACGTAAGTTTTGCTACGTTTTGATATGTTCTGAAATTATGGTATGGTCAGAATCTGATATGATTCATATATGATGTTCTTGGTATGTTAGACATCGTATAATTGGAACTGGATTGAGGAACAGATACCATATGAAGTTGTTATGATTTTTGAAGTTGAGTTGATTGAGAATTGATATCAGAATTGAGTTGTTATTGATTATGAGATGTTGGAATTGATATCTGACTGATATGATTGTGATGGATATATTGAAATTATAACGTTATGTTGTTGAAACAGAATTTTATTAAATTCTGATTATATCCAGTATTGATTGAGTGATGTATTGATACCGTACCCTCGATATCGTTATTGTCAGACTGAGTATTGACAGGCTTGGGGTTCGAGACTTCGACAGAGTCAGAATATCAGAAAGAAAGGTATAAATTAATGTTGAGTTGGGATTGCACAACTCGAGTGAGGTTTGACTCGAGTCTCCCTAAATCACATACTTTCATTTATTGCATTGATATTTGCAATTGATGAGACTTATGATTGTAGTCTATTGATTTATAGTAACTGCATGTAATGACTGCTGATTCGCTAGTCATCGATTGATTTGCTTAGATATTGAATGCATGTATTGATTTCTGAGTCGTTGAGTCATGGGCTGATTCGCCTAGTCACTGACTGATTCGTCTAAACTTAAGCTGATTCGCTTAATTACCGGCTGATTCGTCTGGTTATTGACTGATTCGTCTAAACTTAAGCTGATTCGCTTAATTACAGGCTGATTCGTCTGGTTATTGGCTGATTCGCCTAATTCTTGACTGATTCGTCAATTCTGCGGCCGATTCGCCCAGACACTGGATATATGAATTATATCGATGCCGTTTAGGGATTGATTCATTCCTATCGACTGAGATTCGGTATATTTATCATTATCCAGACATCGGGATCCCTAGGTTAGAGTTAAGTCGAGTCTGAGACGACGCGTCAGTGGAGTCGAGTCTGAGACGATGCGTCGGTTGAGTTGAGTCTGATACGACATGTTGATTTACGTTGTTTATATCATTCATGTTAATTGAATGCTTGATATTGAGTTATGTTTCTGATTTGAGACATGTTATGAATAATTCTTATATGCTTTCGTATATGCTTTTATATGATTGCATGTATACATTGTTTATACTGGGATATTTATATCTCACCGGAATTATCCGGCTGTTGTCTTGTTTTGTATGTGTGCATGACAACAGGTGGAGCTGGACCAGGGTCAAGAAGAGGATGAGAGAAGAATAGATAGCGTGGAAATCCGGGCTTCGAAGCAACATAGGATTCAGTATTGATATGTAGTTGAACCTAGTTCAATTCTTGTAGATAACACAAGATTTGTATATTCATGTTTAATATGTAATTGAGTAAATTACATTACGTTTCCGCTTTGTATTTTAAAAAAAAAAATTAGACCCTGTTTTATAATTGATTAATCAGTCCCCAATGATGATTAAGAACATGATTAGCGTCCGGGTCCCCACAACAGGTGGTATCAGAGCTATAGATCCTTTAGATTGAGATAGAAGAGGCTAGTGAGCGGGGTAGATTGAGTTTTCTTCCTTGCTTTTGCATGCTAGCAATCTATTATGCTTACTGGTTTATATATTACATGTTACTTGAATTATCTGATTTGATTTTGTAATATGTATTATTTGAAATGAATTCGAACCGATTCTCGATCAGTAGTAAGATGATCGGAGGAGAGACTGAATTGAAACAGGGTTGTTGGATTGGGTTACTAATCCTTGTGATATTCAGATATGCCTCCCAGAAGAATACCAGAACTGGGTAGTACATCAAATTCTCCAATGGATGTAACACCGAATCCAATGGAAACCTTGCTGAAGAGGTTTCAGTCATTCAAACCACCGACTCTTGCGGGTACTGAGACATCAGTTGAGTGTGAGAGTTGGTTAGGTAACATTGAGATGCTGTTTGATTCACTGGAGTACAGTGATGAGCGCCGAATTAAATTGATTGTGCACCAGTTGCTTGATGTTGCAAAAAGCTGGTGGATTACGATGAAGAAGGCCTTGGAGCAACGAGGTACGATTATTACTTGGGATGTATTTAAAACTGAGTTTTATCAAAGATTTTTCCCAGTGTCGTACAGGAAAGACAAGGGGGCGGAGTTTGCCAATTTGAGACAGGGTCATCTAAACATTGAGGAATATGTGACCAAGTTCTCTACCTTGTTGAAGTTTGCTCCACATGTGTCTGAAAATGACGAAGCCGTTGCTGATCAGTTCATCAATGGCTTGAATCCCGATATTTTTACATTGGTAAACACAGGGCGACCGAATAATTTTGCTGATGCCATGAATAGAGCAAAGGGCGCTGAAGCGGGCCTGATAAGGCAGAGAGGAGTTGAATTTGTTCCTCCAGTGTCGAGACCACCGCAACCACCTTCCCGATTCGATAGTGGCAGTAGCAGTGATGGAAGGAAAGATTTTCTGAAGGCTAGAGGAAAGCAGTTTAAGAATTCTGGCGGCAGTTCTTCTAGCTCCAGTGGTTCTTAGCAGAGTTAAATTATGATTTGTCAGCCGAGGTTGACATCGGTGTCAGACATTGAGGGTTATGAGTTTAGCAGATCAGTATCAATGAGTTTAGCATGTTTTGAATCTGATTGAATATTGATGTTATTTTGAATACGTGCTTGAGACAGATTATAGACAATGGAGATTATATTGTACAGTCCGAACCAGGGCTGATTTTGAAACGTTAGCAGTTCGAAAAGTTGATTAGAAGGTTTAGAACTCAATATCAATTGTCAGAATAGAGTGTCGATCAGAATTTCAGGTAATTAATACTGTATTGTATATTAATAACTGACTAGTTGGTACCCGATATTTCAAATTTGAAATGACAGAATTGTCAGAAGGGTGCAATACTTGATTCAGTAGGCATCCTGATAGCAGAAAATGTTTTGATAGAAACAGATGAGATTAGATATGGCAGAATTTGGACTGAAATGTCTGAATTACAGACAGATAAAGACAGAAAGAAAACAAACCAAGAGATTGGTTATGTAACTTGTCGGTTCCTGAATGGAAATGAGATTACATTTCCAAGGATATCGTAATGAAGTTACTACATTCTTCTCGGAATTGGGTATGGATTGAGTTAGGAATGACAGACTGATCCAGTCTGCGAGTGCTAAACCGTACATGAAGATGTACAAATATGATATATTACTGAAATTCTGTCAGAAAAGTGATTAGATTACACGGAGTGTGGAGAGTTGAGTATATTAGACCGTGATTTTGGTTGATTATTGCCCGTTGGGCAGAATGTACCGTAAGAGTTGGATACTAGACAATATCTGAATACTGAATAGTATTCACTACCTGACAGACAGTCAGAGGGGATTATCCGGATTTCAGAACCTATGCTTAGAGTTATAGTGCTTGGTTTAACACTAATTGGCAGGATTTCTTGCCATGTTGTGAGTTTTCATACCACAACAGTTATCAGATGAGTATGAGAAGGGTACCATTGGAGACGTGGTACGTTAAGAAGTACAAATTTCCTCTTTATTTGAAAATGATATCTCTGAAGTTCCTGAGATTGGATCTGAAATTATCAGAGATATGACTGAAAAAATGAAGCTAATTCAGAAGGAAATGAAGACAGTTCATAATAAACAGACTGAATATGCTAATGTCGGACGATGACTGTTGGTATTTGAGACCAAGGATCGAATATATCTTTAATTGAGATAAACATACTTAATAACAGCTGATGGTGTTAAGCTGTTACGAATTGTTAGTCGGGTATATACAGATGTTGTATAACCAGTATTGCGAGATTGACTTTATCAGAGCTATTTCCAGAAATAGAACTTGATATGAGATTAAAATTTCAGAACAGATTCATTGAGATGAGTTTCTGATTTAAACTCTGTATACATTTCTTCTGACATATCTGAATTGATTACTTGTGATTTCGAGGACGAAATCATATCTAAGGGAGGGGGGGGGGGGAGAAAGGTAATGCCCAAGAATTTGATTACCATAATCTGAGATGATTTATTGATTATGAATGGATGTGAGTATAGTTGGACCGCTCCGAGACCAAAATGGTTAAAACATATAAGTTATGTGATTTGCGGGCAGAACCTGTGGCGCCCGAGCGGTAGAATATTACCGCCCGAGCGCCAATATGTGATAAGGAAAGGCTCGGAAAGAAAGTATGGCGCCCGAGCGGTAGAATATTACCGCCCGAGCGCCAGTGGATAACAATCGTAAATCACGGACAAAGGATTCCGCGCTCGAGCGGTAAAGATTGACCGCCCGAGCGCCGCCTGAAAGTGGTGAAAAGAAGACACGTTTCTTAGACATGAAACGTGGGATATATATATATATATATATATATATATATATATATATATATATATATATATGTCATTCTTCAGAAATGAACAAAGGAAAAGAATTGAGAAAAGGGCTACATATATATACGCCTTTTGTGAGAAATCCGTCCGTCCGATTTTGAATATATATATATGTCATTCTTCAGAAATGAACAAAGGAAAAGAATTGAGAAAAGGGCTACATATATATACGCCTTTTGTGAGAAATCCGTCCGTCCGATTTTGAATCCGACTGCGGTACTGAGTTCCTATCAACGTAGGCTACAACTGGACGTATGTTTTGCTACGTTTTGATATGTTCTGAAATTATGGTATGGTCAGAATCTGATATGATTCATATATGATGTTCTTGGTAATGTTAGACATCGTATAATTGGAACTGGATTGAGGAACAGATACCATATGAAATTGTTATGATTTTTGAAGTTGAGTTGATTGAGAATTGATATCAGAATTGAGTTGTTATTGATTATGAGATGTTGGAATTGATATCTGACTGATATGATTGTGATGGATATATTGAAATTATAACGTTATGTTGTTGAAACAGAATTTGATTAAATTCTGATTATATCCAGTATTGATTGAGTGATGTATTGATACCGTACCCTCGATATCGTTATTGTCAGACTGAGTATTGACAGGCTTGGGGTTCGAGACTTCGACAGAGTCAGAATATCAGAAAGAAAGGTATAAATTAATGTTGAGTTGGGATTGCACAACTCGAGTGAGGTTTGACTCGAGTCTCCCTAAATCACATACTTTCATTTATTGCATTGATATTTGCAATTGATGAGACTTATGATTGTAGTCTATTGATTTATAGTCACTGCATGTAATGATTGCTGATTCGCTAGTCATCGATTGATTTGCTTAGATATTGAATGCATGTATTGATTTCTGAGTCGTTGAGTCATGGGCTGATTCGCCTAGTCATTGACTGATTCGTCTAAACTTAAGCTGATTCGCTTATATACCGGCTGGTTCGTCTGGTTATTGACCGATTCGTCTAAACTTAAGCTGATTCGCTTAATTACAGGCTGATTCGTCTGGTTATTGGCTGATTCGCCTAATTCTTGACTGATTCGTCAATTCTGCGGCTGATTCGCCCAGACACTGGATATATGAATTATATCGATGCCGTTTAGGGATTGATTCATTCCTATCGACTGAGATTCGGTATATTTATCATTATCCAGACATCGGGATCCATAGGTTAGAGTTAAGTCGAGTCTGAGACGACGCGTCAGTGGAGTCGAGTCTGAGACGATGCGTCGGTTGAGTTGAGTCTGATACGACATGTTGATTTACATTGTTTATATCATTCATGTTTATTGAATGCTTGATATTGAGTTATGTTTCTGATTTGAGACATGTTATGAATAATTCTTATATGCTTTCTTATACGCTTTTATATGATTGCATGTATACATTGTTTATACTGGGATATTTATATCTCACCGGAATTATCCGGCTGTTGTATTGTTTTGTATGTGTGCATGACAACAGGTGGGGCTGGACCAGGGTCAAGAAGAGGATGAGAGAAGATTAGATAGCGTGGAGATCCGGGCTTCGAAGCAACATAGGATTCAGTACTGATATGTAGTTGAACCTAGTTGAATTCTTGTAGATAACACAAGATTTGTATATTCATGTTTAATATATAATTGAGTAAATTACATTACGTTTCCGCTTTGTATTTTAAAAAAAAATTTAGACCCTGTTTTATAATTGATTAATCAGTCCCCAATGATGATTAAGAACATGATTAGCGTCCGGGTCCCCACATTAATTATAATATTTTATTATATTTTGGGTATTTGATTTTGGAATGGGAATTTCATGGTGCTTAATGAATTTTTAAGTGTATTGTGATGTATTTTAATGTATTTCTAGATACTTAGGACAAATAAAATTTGTACCGAAAAAATAATGTGATAAAATTTTAAAAGTGAAAATAATAAAATTTATACTAATAAAAATGCATTTATGCACCTTTGTTTTTTAGGGTGTCACATAAAATCTCTTATCTTTCTCTCTATTTTCGCAGACAAAAAAAAAAGTAAAAACATGGTTGGATCCTCTGCACAAACATTGAAAAATATTTGTGTATTTTGTGGGTCGAGTTCTGGAAAAAATGAAGTATTTCTAGAAGCAGCGAATAAACTTGGAAAGATATTGGCTGAGAGAAAAATTCACTTAGTATGTGGGGATGTATTATTGGGTTAATGGGATCTGTTTCAACATCTGCTCATCTTGGAGGCAGTCAGGTTTTAGGAATTATTCCTACAGCTTTAGCTGATGGAAATATTACAGATGTTAAGATTGGGGAGGAATTAAAAGTTTCTTATATGTATGAAAGAATCACCAAAATGATTGAAAATTCTGATGCTTTTATCGCACTACCAGGTGGTTTTGGTACATTAGAAGAAATTTTTCACAATGTTTCTTGGGCACAACTTAATATTTATAATAAAACTGTGGGCTTGTTGAATATCAATAATTATTATGACAGTTTGTTGACATTTCTTGATAAAGCTGTGGAACAGAATTTCATTTCAGAAAATTCGCGACGGATGCTCATCTGTGCTTCGACTACCGACCAATTAAATGATGATTTGGAAGATTTTGTTCATAAGCCTGATCCGATGATAAAAAATATCAATTGGTCGCAATCAAGCAGTAAGAAAAGAAAGTTGGATCATTGATTCAAAAATCGTGGATTGGTTTGCGTTTGTTTCAGTTTGTTATCTTCAATAAAATTCTAGGTGATATCTCTTTCATTATGTAGTCTTTATTAATAGTTATTTTGACATTAGGGACAATGTCATATTCTGATTGGGGGGAGAATAAACTTAAAAAATTTAAAAAAACAAAATTTAAAAAAAAATATTTCAAAATAAAAACATGTTTATTGTTTGTATCTTAGTAATTTTTGCAAAAATATCATACATTACATTTTTGAAAGGTTTAGATTAGAAATTGTAATAATCTATCTTAGGATGTTTAAATTTTTATTTGAAAAAAAAAAGTCAATTTTAATATTTTGATCACTATAAAAAAATGATTTATGAAATCTTTTTGAATGATTAACCATTGTGATAAAATCAGTTATTAAAGTATATGGCCCAAGATATGCCTGATAAGATTGTCCAAAATTTTTAAACTCACACATATTTTGTGAGTGAGTGGAGAGGATTGAGAAAACAGCTTGCGAGCCTTTATTGATCATCAAAGAGGCTATCTATTGTTTTGGTCTTGTGTTCTTATTTTGAAAAAAAAAATTGATATTTCCTGAAAAAAAAAGAAAAAAAAAAGAAAGATGTTGAAGATTTATGTAATTTTTAAATTATATGCTGCGACCATTTATCTCTCATAAAAATACAAATAAAAAAAAAGAAAGAAAGAGAGAAATATATTGTACAAATTAAATAAATATGTGGTCAAGAAGCATAAACTTAGTCTGATTCCATGATGTAAAAAAAAATCAGGAAAAAAATATATAATAAGAACAACTGGATTTTAAATCAATCGTATTTCCTATCTTTTGATTAGTTTGGCTCGTTTGTCTGTCTGCATTCTGTAAACCATTTTCCTGAGCATTTATCTGTATTCCAACTCCATGAGAAAAATCATTCTCATAAATTGAAACACTTATTAATCTGTGAGAATATGGATTTGAGATTCTTACTAGAAATTTCTGAAGGCATGTACATTTAACTACCTGAAAATAAGCTTTGAATTGATCAGTTCAGATTATTTCATAAATTATAATTATAATGATCTTGATATAACTTTGACAGTTTTCAAATTTAATTTAAACACTTGGATAGTTCTGATTACATTTCTATTTAAATTAATCAATATATTTTGTGTTGCTATTAACGCTTAAATTGCTAGGGACTAGCAATAAGCTGGTTGGGGAGTGTGATAAAGATAAAAAATTGTATATTAATTAAATGTTTTATAATATAAATATATAGTTTTTGTTTTATTAAATGTTTAAATATTATATGTTTTATAATAAATTGTATAAAATATAAGTTTTTACTATTTTTTACAGGTTCGATAAAACAAGAATAAACTTGGCGTTGCAAATGGGACTAAGATGATTCTTGGACCTGTAGAAAGTTGATGTTAATATCTAAAATATTGGTGGCAAGCATGAGATAAAAATCTTCTCACAAGTGAGATCAAATTAAGCAACAATAAAAGTTACCAAAGAAGTGGCAATTTTACCATGCTCTAGTATTTTGACCATATCTGTCAAATTACTTGGTCAAATGGTTAAAAAAATACCACAATTAAACAACTCAGATATCTACATGTTTGTTTTTATGTGGAGAAGAAAATTCAGATGGGAAGATTTTCAAAAGTGATGTGCATTAAAATATTAATTTCTTGGAACACCAATGAAGACTTATGTGTAAAAAATAATATTTTATTTGTGGTTGTCTCCCCAAATTTGGCTATAAATAGGGGTGCATTGTAATGTATTGGGATATCCCTCATTTTATGAACAAACCTTTGAGTTCATAATATTTCTCTCTTTGTTTTTTCCTTTATTTCTTCATTTAAATATAATTAGCATGTTAAATTAATATTCAAAGTTTTACACTTTGAATAATGAGTAGCTAACTTCCCAAAGTTGAGATGAAAAGGTGAAACTATTGGCATGATAATAAGGTTATTAAAAGGTAAGAATATATGTTTTATATTATTTAATCATTATTTATTGTTTATGTTATATTTATTTTTAAGTATTAGTATATCCTACTTATAATTGAGAGTTTTGATTTATTGTTGCTATATGTTACACAAAATTCTTGGAGCCATTTAAATGTTAGTTTTGTATTACCAACCATTTAAAGTGGATGCCTTGATTTATTATATGATTATATCATAATATTAATTTCTTGGAACAATTTAAATGTTAGTTTGGTATTACCAACCATTTAAAGTGGATGCCTTGATTTATTATATATGAATATATCATAATATTAATTTCTTGGTACCATTTAAATGTTTGTTTGGTTTACCAACCATTTAAAGTGGATGCCTCGATTTATTATATATTAATATCATAATATTAATTTCTCGGTACCATTTAAATGTTTGGTTTTACCAACAATTTAAAGTGGATGCCTTGATTTAGTGTTTACAAATATATATATATATATATATATATATATATATATATATATAGCACAATAAATACTTGATATTATTTACAAGTTTTGGTATATATTATATATTTATAAGATAATAACTTATAATATAATAAAAATATGATTATTTAATATATATTGGAACCATTTTATTAAGTGGATTTCAATAATGTTCATTAATGTTAACTTTATTAAAATACCAAGAGTGGATCCTTTAATCTCAGATACTTAAATTAAAATGCGAACAATTAAAAATTACAAATTAAAGATTCAAACCATTAAAAAAAAACAAAAACAAAAACAAAAAGACATTGTAGTGGACTTGTAATTACCTTAGCTTCCCTGTGGATACGATATTCGGACTCACCGAATTATAATACTTGTTGACAACCTGCTCTTGGGAGTGCAACAATCAAAGTCGCAACAAATCATCTTGCAGAAGGACCACAATCACGTTTCCTCGGGGACATCAAAAGTTTAGATTCCTCGACAAAAATAAGTGGAAATGTGAACCTAATCACTTTTCCTTGGGGATAACAAAAGCAAAAGATTCCTCGACAAAAGATAGTGGGCATGTGACTCACCAACTAAATGACCAAGGAAAATTGGATCCAATTACAATACAGTAAATGTGAACCAATAAAAATACACAAGAACAAAGTCGACACCTAAAGAAATGTATTATACATATTTAAAGGTTTCTAAAAGACGCATCAAAAGAATAAGAAAGAAACTGGAAAATACTAAAGATCTCTACAAACTGTTAAAAAAAAAAGGAACGAGATCTCAGCTGATATAATACAAACAAATATCTACTGGTTATGCCAGAAGATAAAGTCAGAAGAACGAGCTGTTTCTAGATTGATAATCTAGAAAGAAGACAATTTGAGTGGATGTACCATTCAACCACTCAACCAGATAGGGTCAACCACAGCCGGAAGGAATCATATTATAGAAAGAGTTTGAAGTCCGAAATACAAATCCGCCAAGCACTAGTAGAAAAATCGGTTTTTACTTCGTCAGGCATTACTTCGGCAATAATAAATTACGAAGTAATACATTATCAATAACTTCAGTAATAACATAAGGGAAGTAAAATAATATATTTTACTTCGGATGTTTAAAAATACGGGCTTCACTGTAAACTTTTTATTATATTTTATTCGTCATATCAATGTTGATGAAGTAAAAAATAAGGAAAATAAGTTCATACTGAAGTAAAAAGATGAACCGATAAGTTTAATTAATTTAATATCGATTATATCGTATATATATTCCTTCAATTCAGACGCGTGAGCTCATTTCGATCGATCCACATTTTCCTTCAAAATTAACCCTAATTTCAGTCATCTTCGCTTCGAACCGCACCGCGCTGCCTCCATTCCACGCACCGCCGCCGCCGTTCCACCATCGAGAGAGAAGAAGGCGGGACGAACAACACCACCACTACCACCACCGTTCCAAGCACCGAGAGGGAAGCTGCGACTGGAGATACACCACGTTCGCTTCGAACCACCAACACCACCGCCGTTCCACTCACTGAGAGGGAAGCAAAACACCACCACCACCACCGTTCAAAGCACAGAGACGGAAGAAGCGACTAAGATACACAACGGTCGTCCCTTGCGCCTTTGTTTCTTCTCCACTTTGACTGGAACGATATTGCTTTACATGTGTTAGTCCGTCACCAGTTTCCCGAGGTATAGTATTGATTGGAACGATAATTGGTTAATTTCTTGTTGTCACCTTGGTTGTCCGTCTCTGGGTTCATAATTTTCGGCACATGTGAGAGTAATTCAAATAAAAATTAATTAGGAACAATGTTGATTTATTTTCATCAATAGGTAGTCTTCTTTCGTTTTTTTTTTTTGCGTTCAAGAAATTAAATTGAAAATGACATTATTAAATGTAATATTTTCAGGTTTAGATCAAATTTATTGTTATATATTTCTGGTATTTTGCTGTATTGAAATGGATAAATCTTGGATTCACTCGGATAGAAGGTCAAAACAGTACGAGGATTGTGTGGAACTGTTTATCAGAGGTGGTTTAGAGAATCCCCGTATTGACCCCAATTTAATTCATTGTCCTTGTTGCAAATGTAAAAATCCTAAAAAATTATCAGCTAAGTCCATTCGAGAGCATCTTTATTTCCATGGTTTTAGTCAAAATTATGTGAATTGGATTTGGCACGGTGAGTCTGCTGAAAGTGACAAAGTAAATTGGAGCACCAACAAGGAGTCAACTAGTAACTATCACTGACACTTTGAAACCACTAATATTTGTGAGGCAACATATGATAATTATACAGAAAATTCAGAAGCGTTTATGGAATTTTTGGAGGAAGCAGAGAAACCTTTGTATAATGGATGTAAGTGTTACACAAAGTTGACTGCAATTGTGAAAATATACAACACCTAAAGCAAAGCATGGGATGATTGACGCTCTATTTTCCGATCTACTAATGGATTTTGGGGATATGCTACCATAATCACAACCTGCCAACCAAAATGTATGATGTAAAAAAGACATTGAGTTGTTTGGCGTTGAGTCATGAAAAGATTCATGCTTGTTCCAATGATTGCATTCTTTACAGGAAGCAATATAAAGACTGCAGTAAACTGCCCTAAATGTGGCTTGTCACGGTGGAAGCTAACCAAGAAGAATGTTGAGAAGAAAGGTGTTCCTGGAAAGGTGTTGTGGTATTTCCCTCCCATACCAAGATTTTAAGCGCATGTTTAAATCTCTACATACCTCCAAAAATTTAACATGACATGCAGAAACCACAGGAGTTCCCGGTCAGTTACGTCATCCAGCTGATTCACCATCTTGCAAGTTGGTGGATCATATGTTGCCCGACTTTGAAAGTGAACCAAGAAATCTTCGCCTGGCACTTGCAGCTGATGGAATTAATCATTATAGCAACCTTAGTAGTCGGTACAGTTGCTGGCCAATTATGTTGGTCACCTATAATATGCCTCCAAACATGTGTATGAAGAGAAAATTTATCATGCTAACTATGCTCATTTCAGGGCCTAAACAGCCAGGAAACAATATAGATGTCTATCTTGATGTGTTAGTTGAAGATTTGCAAAGATTGTGGGATAGAGTTGATGGTGTCTATGATGCTTATTGAAGACAAATTTTCACTCTTAAAGCAGTCTTATTATGGACCATCAATGACTTTCCAGCCTATGGTAACCTTAGTGGATGTACTACAAATGGTTATTATGCATGCCTAGTATGCAAAGAAGATACTTGTGCAAAGCATTTGGAAAATGGGAAGAAAATGTCATTTGTTGGTCATAGACGATTCCTACCACGGTTTCATCCATATCGGAGGCAAATGCTAGAGTTCGATGGTATGGAAGAACATGGAAAATCGTCTACACTATTATCTTGGGTTGCTTTGTTTGACAAACTTTCTAACATAAGGTGTGTTTTCGGAAAGAAGATTAGTGTGAAAGGTAAAAAGAGAAAGAATGCAAAGGACAATAATTTGGAAGATAGTAAAGAAGAAAAAGATTTGGATCAACAGATTTCAGAAAATGTTGGAAGAAGAAATCAGTTTTTTTCAATCTTCCTTATTGGAAACACCTGCATGTTAGGCATTGTCTCGATGTGATGCACATAGAGAAAAATGTCTTCGAATCTCTCATTAATACTTTGATGAATGTTAAAGGATAAACCAAGGACAATGTGGCAGCTAGGTTGGACATGGTTCAAATGAGAGTTAGGCTTGAATTGACACCTAAATTTGGTGAAAAAAGAATATGTTCCTCCTGCTGCATGCTCATTCACAAAAAAAGAAAAGTTACAAGTTTTTCAGTCGATAATGGGTATAAAAGTCCCAGAAGGTTTCTCATCAAACCTGAAAAATCTTGTGTCTTTGTCTGAGTTGAAATTGATTGGCTTGAAATGTCATGATTGTCATGTTCTAATGCAGCATTTCCTGCCAATACTCATACGTGATGCGTTACCAAAACATGTTAGATATGCCATCATAAGATTATGCTTCTTTTTCAAAGATATTTGTTGCAAGGTGATAGATGTAGCCAAGTTAGATAAGCTGCAATCTGACTTGGTTGTTACACTCTGTTTATTGGAGCAGTATTTCCCCCCTTCTTTCTTCGATGTCATGCTTCACTTAATAGTTCATCTTGTTCGAGAAGTTTGATTATGTGGACCAGTGTACTTCCGGTGGATGTACCCGTCCATGAAGGTGCTTAAGAGTTATGTAGGCAGTCGAAACATCCTGAAGGTTGCATTGTTCAGAGATATTCAGCCGAAGAAGCAATTGAGTTTTGTTCGGAATACCTAAATGACCTTGATCCTATTGGGGTCCCTCAATCAAATCGCGATCCCAAATCAAACATTGCTGGCTTCTTAGTATGCAAAACACCAATTATAATGCCACTAGTTGACCTTCAACAAGCACATTTGATTGTGATGGAAAATACAGAAGAAGTATCTCCCTACATTATGTAAGTGTATTGCATTAATCTATAATTATGCACCCATGTGATTGTCAATATTTAATATCCAACACAAATTTCTATATAAATATTTCCACAGTGAACATAAATATTTCTTGAAGTCAATGTTTCGGAAAAAAGAGAAAGATGAAAGGTGGATAAGATGCTCACAATAGATGTTCATTGACTGGTTTTGTGCAAATGTTAGGTGGATAAATCTGCTTTATGCATTTTGCGGTGAACAGTTTGTAGCTTGTATTTTAATCACCATATTCTAATTGTATAAATGTCAGGTGGATGCTGAAATAGATAGCTGCAATGGTGGAACGACATCAACATTGACATGGCTGGCTCATGGTCCACGTGGGCAAGTCATTAAGTATAGTAGTTACGTGATAAAAATGACAATTTATACCAAACAAAGGCACGGGATGATGAGAGAGTTTGCCAAAACAGTTGGGCTTCTCTAGTTGCTAGCACCATGCTTGTCTGTAGTGCCAAAGATAAGAATCCCTTGATGACTGATGTGACTTTCTATGAAGTGATTGAAGAAATATGAGAGTTGGACTATCATCAATTTCAAGTTCCTCTTTTCAAGTTTGCGTGGGTTGCAAAAGACAAAGGAGTAATCAACAATGATGAATGTAGATTCACCTTGGTCAATATGAACAAAATAGGGAACAAGAATGACTCATTTGTCCTTGCAAGTCAAGTCAATCAAGTCTTTTATATTGATGACCCAATACAAAAAGGGTGGTTAATTGTACTCCTTGTGCCAAATCGATGTTACGAGGGAGATGATGATGGTTGGACTAGTATTCCTGATTCTCGAACAATTGATGATGTTGATACTCATTGTATTCCGGCTCATGAAAGTTACTTTAGATCATAAAGTGAGGGTGGCTGGGAAACGAACAAGAAAAAATGATGTTTTTCAATTTTATGTCATGTTTTTTGTTATGCTATAAACATAACCTCATTGCTATTATTTATGTCAGGTTTCTACCAGTCATGTTTATTATTTATGTTATTATTGTTTTTGTTCTTATTTATCTCATGTTTATACATGTCTTATTAGAATTATTGTTTATGTTATTTTAATGGTTAATGTTATTGTGTAGGTTTTAGCATTGGTTTCATTCATGTAAATATGTAGAAAAAGGCTTAATGGGTCGTAAAAAAAAGGAAACAAATGCTACAGTTGAGATGATACAAGGAGTACATGATGATAAGCTAAATGAAGTTACTTATGTAGAGCACCCTGTACTTACTGATGGAGAAGAACATCCTGTAGATGTGCAGAGGAACAAGCGAGGCCCTACATTGATGGGTAAACTAATTGCTACTGCCAGATGGGGGGAAAAAGCAAAGATTGATTATGATGACATGGGGCGGCTAGCATACAATGCAAATGGAAGGGCTTTACAATCATACATCGGTTCTATTGCTAGAGCCATGGTGCCAATCAGTATAAAGTCATGGCCTGAAGTCCAGAAAACGTAAAACAAAATCTTTGGGAAGAGATTTCGGTAAGTACAAGCTTCAATTTGAATTTACACTCATACTTGCACCTCTAACTAATCTGTTTTTGTTGCAGAATGTCTTTGAACTAGCGCCACAAAGTGAGTATGCTATGATGAATTCAGCATCTCAGAAGTGGCGAGATTTCAAAAACAAATTGACTAGTAGATTTGTTTGGCCGAGCAAAGATAATCCTGAAAAGTTGATTTTTCCACCAAGTCAGTATCAACTCCCACTAGCGGATAGGAAAGCATTTGTGGATGCGAGACTGGATCCATCATGGGAGGTACTTTAAAAATTGATATGTTTCCTCACGAATTTATTAAATTCAATACTTAACTGAGCTAACATAATGATGCAGGTTACTCATGAAAAACAAAAACAACGGACCATGCATTGTAGATATCACCACAGAATGTCTCGCAAGGGTTACATCGGCTTGGAGGCTGAACTGGTAAGAAACAGAGCAATATATTTGTAATTTTTAGCATGTTCTTCATGTTATTAAACATATGAGTTTTGAAATTTTAGGGGAACAAAAAATTGGTTGCTGAAGATGAGGAAGTTGATAGATCTGTGCTTTGGCGTAAAGCTCGAGAAGACAAATCTTGAAACATAACATGTTCGGAGACATCAGAAGTAGCTGAAAAAATTTGTAAATGTTTAGTTTTATTCAATCGCCATTTTGCCTAGATAAGTAACACTGTAGTTTGTGAATTGATTTGTCATGTCTCCAATTGTAGGATGAATTGTTGGAAAAGAAAGGCAAAGGAGAGTTCAAATCTTCTGGAATGAATGACGTGTTATCCGCTACCTTAGGAAGCCAAGAACACTATGGAAGGGTTCGAGGTGTGGGAGGTTTCGTAAAACCACAAGTATACTTTAAAATTCCAAGAAAGAAGAGAGAAACAATCTCAAAAGCTGTGATTGAAAATGTAAAATCACAATCGGAGGAGACTAAAAGTTTGAAAGCTGAATTGGAGATGCTGAGGTCTCAACTTGTTGCTGTGATTCCATTAATCAATGATCGATCTTCTGAGAATGTAGCATCAAACAAGTTCACAGGAGTGAAAGACTCAAAATTGTTAGATGATGCGGCAGAAGTTTATGATTGCGGCACTTCAAATACGAATGTTGTATGTCTCTGAATTTAATGTCAATTAAATTCTATTCACCTCCGTATAAAAATATATCATGTCTTTTTTGTTCTTGAAAGGGGAAACATTGCGGCACTTCAAATACGAAGGTTGTATGTTCCACTTGGTGAAGACAACTTCAAGTTATCTATTGATGTTGTCTTAGATGAAAAAGCACAGCTTCCGATCCCAATTAAGTTTGGACCAACAATCATCAAAGATGCTGTTGGAGTCATTGTTGGTTGGCCTAAAGAGTTGGTTGTTTTTCCAAAGACAAAGGTACTTTAGGTTTTCATTTGAATTTGTGTTTGCAACTGTCAGATATGTTGCTCGAACACTGTTTTATTTTAAAATACTTGTATGAGTAATATTTTAAATTGTAGAGGAAGGGGAAACCTCAATCATTTGCGCTTGCGGATGTTCCTGGTCAGCGCGACAAGTTCAAAGAAATTGAGAAAACATTGCCCATGTTGTGCAAGTATATCTACTCTCATGTTGTTAGATTGCTGAATGAATCGGATACCATATACATTGAGTTTGAGGACGCTATGTTTGGACGTCCTAAAAGCATACGGGTGCTAAGAGAAGATATCTTACGCTTTATGGAGATGAGGGAGATAGGTGCCAGAAAAATTTTAGTTTACATGGGGTATATATATAATGTCTAACTTACAATATTTGTGCATTTATATAATATTTTTTGTGGTACTTCTTCTTATTTTGAAAATTTTCTAAACAATATATTTGTGCATCTATATCATGAAGCCGCCTCTACAAATATTTGAAGAAAAAAGACAAGGCTGATTATTTTTCGTTTGTGGATCCCGGTAATATACCTACATGCCCGATTGGCACAGATGGATGTGACTTATCACAACATATTACTGACCAGTTGGAAGCAGTGTGTAGAGATAACATCTGCCTCATCCCATACAACACTGGGTAAGAATTTAGTTATTTATAGATTTCTACTTCATGATAGAAAATGCTGTAATTTCATTTTTTCAGGTATCATTGGATCTTGACAATCGTCAACGAAGATAATAATATGATATATTTATTGGATTCTACGTCTAACAGGAACCGAGAGGATACATGGAAAACTATTGTGACAAATTAGGTAGTAGCTTATGTTGATTTTGAATACATTAACTTATAAATATGCAAAAAAATAACTTCTTACTTTTTAAAATGTAGTGGGGTGAAGATGAACAATGCCTCGAAGGGTATTTCTAAAATGCCAGGTTTTAAAATATTGACGGTATGTATCGTACTTATTTATGAATACATGAATTGGTAGTGGTTATTAATTAGATTGTGATTGTTGCATTAACTTTTCAATTCCATTATAGGGTAATTTGAAACAAAGTGGTTCGGTTGAATGTAGATATTGTGTGATGAGGTACATGAAAGAGTTAGTCGATTGCGATGATCCACAGTTGGAGAAGATGACGAGTTTCTTCTTGGGATAAATTTGTTGATTGATTGAGATGAATTGTTGCCATTAAGATATATTTTATTGTTGAGATAATGTGTTGCCATTGGGATATATTTTATTGTTGAGATAATTGCTTGAGATGAATTGTTGTCATTGTGATTTATTTTATATTAGTGATATTTTAGTTATCCAAGTTTTCATCTTCATGTCTTCTGTTATTATTTGATTATTCGGAGAACGTCGTGTCATGATTTAATAATTTTCAATTTTATGATTTCTTTTTTATTTGTGGTTTCTGGGATATGTACTCTATTCTATACCATTATTTTTTTTGCTTGATTCTTGTTGATTGGCTTTTGACATATGCATTTAGTAGTCTAAATAAATTAGTCAACAACTACTGCACTTAGTTTATTGTTGTTTAGTTTCTTCGCATTACTGCTAATGAATTTTTTTATGCTTTCCAGTTGTTGCTTGAGTAGTTCATTTATCGGTGTTGATTGAATGAGCTTCAGTACTTCTTTCTTTTGACAATTTTCCTTCTGATTTCTGTAATATGTTTTTTCGTGAGCTGCATTATTATTTTCCAATATCTTTCTTGCGTTGCCTTCAACCGAGATTAGGATCTTTGGTTTAGTAAGTTAAATTGTCTTCATGCAATTGGAGTAATCTGTAATGGATGTAGACTAGATGGAAACAACAGGCGCTATCTCAGCTTGGAGAGTGGTGACATGTTATGAAATTTTATCCGGTGTTATTTCAAGATGCAAATGAAATAAGTTCGTACTTTCAAATGAAACATGCCTCTACCAGTACTGATATATTTTATATCTGTTAATTTTTATTTGAAATAGAAGATCTAATGTATTTTCTTTTTTAAATTTCAGTTTGCAGGATGCATCAAGAACCAATATTACACCCAATCTCAATATGACGAGGTTAGAAATGAAAGGAGTGAATTTGTTTACTCCTATGTAGGTGCTTAAATGGATGGTGTATGTTGGGATAAATATTTTGTTTGTCATTGTGGATTTTTGGATATACTTTTGGTTTTGTGGATACATTTTTCGGTTATTTATGGATTGATGAATATGTAATTGTGGATTCGTGGATATTCATCATTTTTAGATGGATAATTTATGAATTTAATTATATTAGTGTATTAAGCCATATATTGCGAAGTCTTTTTGTGACACCCTGACCCGTTTCAAAAGAAATAGATTCTATAATGCGGAAGCCTTAAAAAATAAAGACTTGGAGGAAATATGATCTTTAAAATTTTTGCAAAGTTTCCCCATAAAAAGAACTCATAACCTACCTCAAGAAATAAAACCAAAACACAATAGAATTATCACAACTAAACATAACAATACATACCATATATACATAATCAATGATTTTAAAGGAGCTAACATCATTTAAAATACCATTTACCATACCATATACATAGTTCATAAGATGCATTCAAGGAAAAGTCTACTTACAACCCATTACACAAGTGCTTGTCAAGTCCTTGAGGAATTCCTACAACAATAACCATATATTGAACCATTAACATCTCAATAATCATAAACCCATATCAATTGATCCATAAAACCAACACCAACAACAAACCCATGATCTCTCCCAACACCAAAACCAAGAAATAACCACACCAAAAGCTTACCTTAGCTTCCTTGAACCAACAATAACCTTGCTCTCAACACAAATCACCAACCACAAGCTTGAATCAAAGAAAAGAAAGGAGAGAAATAGGAACCCTAGCTCACCCCTTGAGAGAAGAATCGAGAATGAGGGAAGAAATGAGAGAAAATAGAGCAAACACTTGTATTTAAGCTCTTAAAACTCCAAAACACGCTTTTAAAAAAATGCTGGCCGCTGGGGCTGACACTTTTTCCCGCTAGGGCGAGGAACTCTCGGCCAAAAACTATTTTTTTCCGAACAAGGCTCGCTAGGGCGGCCACTTTCGCCCGCTAGGGCGAGCACACTGCGCACATGCACTACAAAGATCGCCTCAGAAACGCCTCTTCCGTTCAAAATTTGGAAAAGTGGTAAACTACAAAGTTGTAGCTCTATGTCTTTCCTTAACCATATCCAAATTTCAGATCATTTAGAGGTCTGACTAAAAGGTTATGCCATTTCTCCCCACATGTGTCATTGTAGGAGCGACGATACGCACAACTCACTTCGGGTCGCTTTTGGCTCGCCTTCCCTAATGATTTGAACAAAACTCAAAACATGAAAGTTATAGTCTTATGTCTTATCTTTCTAATGGAAGTGGCCTCACATCAATTGGATCAATATACAAAACATTATGCTAAACACCACAACTACTGCCACCGTTTCATACCGTTTCAGCACTTCCATTACCTATTTAACTCAAATTCAACCTTCTATTCTACCCATCCATTATCTATTCCATTCTATAACATTCATTACCATTCATATCATAATGTACATCCATAACCACCACAATAAAAATACCGTAATTCATAATAAAAGACATGAACGATCGGCTATTACAATTCTCCTCCCCTTATAAAATTTCGTCCCCGAAATTTACCTCAAGACGCAAACAATTCAGGATAACGTTGCTTCATCTCTTCCTCGGGTTCCCATGTTGCTTCTTCGATGACATGATTACTCCATAACACCTTCACGATCCCAATTTCTTTATTTCTAAGCATTTTAACCTTTCGATCTAGTATTTGCACCGGTCTTTCATGATAACTCAAATTTGGCGTTAAATCTAGTGGTTCATGACGAAGTACATGAGTTGGATTCGATACATATTTACGAAGCATTGAGACATGAAATACAATATGCACTCTATCCAAATCCGGAGGCAGAGCCACTCGATAAGCTCGCTCGCCAATTCTGTCGAGAATCTCGAAAGGTCCAATAAAACGAGGACTCAGCTTCCCTTTCCTTCCAAATCTCATAACTCCCTTGAGAGGAGCTATCTTAACAAACACGTGATCACCTACATCGAATGCCAACGGCCTTCTTCGAACATCTGCATAGCTTTTCTGTCGAGACTGTGCAGTTTTCATTTTTTCTCGAATCAATGCTACAACATCAACCATTTGTTGAACCAACTCTGGCCCTAACATCTTTCTTTCACCTACTTCATCCCAGAACAAAGGTGAACGACACCTTCTCCCATACAGAGCTTCATAAGGTGCCATGCCAATCGAAGACTGATAGCTGTTGTTATATGTGAATTCTACAAGTGGAAGCTTCAAATCCCAACTTTCAGGAAAATCAATAATGCAAGCTCTTAACATGTCCTCAAGAATCTGAATAACTCGTTCTGATTGTCCGTCACTCTGAGGATGATAAGCTGTGCTGAAGGCCAACTTGGTACCCAAAGCTCTATGCAAACTCTTCCAGAACTCCGATGTAAACCTTGGATCACGATCAGAAACAATTGACACTGGTATCCCATGAAGTCTAACAATCTCTTGAACATAAGCCTCAGCATATTGATTCATCGAATAAGTTTTCTTGACAGGAAGAAAATGCGATGACTTGGTCAAACGATCAACAATGACCCAAATCGAATTATAACCTTTCTGCGTCCTTGGAAGTCCGACAACAAAGTACATTGTGATATGTTCCCATTTCCACTGAGGTATCGGCAATGACTGCAACAATCCTGCAGGTCTTTGGTGCTCAATCTTAACCTGCTGACATGTTAGGCATTCAGAAATATACAACGCAATATCCTTCTTCATACCTGGCCACCAGAAAAGTCGACGAAGATCTTGGTACATCTTGGTATTACCTGGATGAATCGAATATGGTGCGGTATGCGCCTCAATCAAAATATCTTGTCGAATATCATCACCGATAGGAACACATATTCGACCTCTAAAGGTCATCAACCCATCACTATTTAAACCAAACTCAGAATTTCCTTTTTGTTCAGCCTTAGATCTCATTTCCAACAATTGCTCATCATGCTGTTGTTCAACTTTAATCCTGTCATTCAAAGTAGGGCGAATCACCAAAGCTGAAAGTAGAGCTATCGTATCTTTCTCGACCAAGGCGATCTCATTCCTTTGCAAGTCCAACAATAAAGGTTTTTGAATCATAGAACTCAACACAACTCCTGATTTCCGACTCAGTGCATCTGCAACTACATTCGCTTTCCCAGGGTGGTAACTGATAGTGCAATCATAATCCTTAACAAGTTCCAACCATCTCCTCTGATGCATGTTCAATTCCTTCTGAGTAAACAGATATTTAAGGCTTTTATGATCTGAGAAAATCTCACACTTTACTCCATACAAATAATGCCGCCATATCTTCAAAGCGAATACCACAGCTGCCAACTCAAGATCGTGAGTCGGATAATTCTTTTCATAATCCTTCAGCTGACGGGAAGCATAAGCAATTACCTTACCACGCTGCATCAATACAGCACCAAGTCCTTTCTTAGAAGCATCAGTGAACACTACAAAGTCTTCAACTCCTTCAGGAAGTGACAACACTGGAGCCGATGTCAATTTATCCTTCAACTCTTGAAAACTTTGTTGACACTCATTTGTCCATTCAAATTTAACTGTCTTTCTTGTCACTGTGGTCAACGGCAGGGCTATCTTTGAGAAATCAGCGATGAAACGACGATAGTAACCCGCTAAACCAAGAAAACTTCGTACCTCAGCCACTGTCATAGGAATAGGCCACTTCTTCACTGATTCTATCTTTGTTGGATCCACGGTAATTCCATCTTTAGAAACAATATGGCCTAGAAAAGTCACTTGGTCCAACCAAAACTCACACTTCTTTAACTTGGCATATAACTGATTCTCTCTCAATTGCTGCAACACAATTCTCAAATGCTCTCGATGGAGTTCTCGAGTCTTTGAATAAACCAATATATCATCAATAAATACAATGACGAAACTGTCCAAATAAGACTTGAAGACTCGATTCATAAGATCCATAAAAACGGATGGAGCATTCGTTAACCCGAAAGACATAACCAAAAATTCATAATGACCATACCTAGTTCGAAAAGCAGTCTTAGGTATGTCGTCTTCTTTCACTTTCAATTGGTGATAACCCGATCGCAAATCAATCTTGGAAAATACTGTTGCCCCTTGCAATTGGTCAAAAATATCATCAATTCGGGGCAAAGGATACTTGTTCTTAATTGTAACTTTGTTAATCTCTCGATAGTCAATACACAAACGTAGTGACCCATCTTTCTTCTTCACAAACAATATGGGTGCTCCCCAAGGTGAAGAACTCGGTCGAATAAAGCCCTTATCTAACAATTCTTGCAATTGGTTCTTTAATTCTTTCATTTCAGTCGGTGCCATTCGATAAGGGGCTTTAGAAATAGGAGCAGTACCAGGTACAACATCAATGACAAACTCGACTTCTCTATCGGGTGGCAACCCCGGCACATCATCGGCAAAGACATCCGAATACTCTCGAACAATTTCAATATCCTTCACATTCACATTATATTCCTTACTCACATCCATCGCTGACGCCAGAAATCCCTGACACCCCTTAACCAACATCTTATTCACCTTCAAGCAAGAAATAAAAGAAGTGCCAAGCGAAGTACCTGAACCCTTGAAGATATTGCTGTCACCTTCTTCTGTTGGAAATCGCACCGTCTTCTCTATACAATCTATCACTGCACGATACGATGATAGCCAATCCATACCCAAAATCACATCAAACTCAATCATAGGAATGACAATAAGATCAGCAAACAAAATTCTCTCATTCACTTGAATAGGACAAGCTCTAATCACACTCGTTGGGCAAATCGCATCTCCAGACGGAAGCATAATAGTAAACTGGAGAGATTCAAAATAGGTGCAATACCCAACGATCTCATGAAAATTTCAGACATAAAAGAATGTGTAGCTCCAGTATCAATTAAAGTAAGGGCTACATTGCCTGAAATCATAATAGTGCCTGATATAACCGACGTATCAGGATTAACACCCTCCTTGGTCAAAGAGAAAATGTGCCCTTGAACTCGTCCTCGGCCTGAAGATTGGGTGCAATTGATGGCAATGTGACCTGCACCTCCACATCTGAAACATTTGTTGCTCCCTACAAGACATTCACCCTTGTGCGGCTTGTTGCATTTGGGACATACAGGCCTATTCGACTCAGACTGAACTGCAGGAGTTTTACCTCGATGTTCTTCTTTCCCTTTGCCTTTGTATCCCCCTTTGAAACTTTGATGCGAAGCTTGATTCTTTTGATTGAAGTTTTGCCTCCTCAATTGTCTTTCCTTCTCAATCTCTTTCTCATCCTGCTCCGCTAAAAGAGCTTTCTCCACGATCTCCTTGTACGTTGCGGCCTTATACATTCTGACATCCCTCCTAATCTCGGCTCTCAAGCCCCTCATAAAGTGTTCCCCTCGATCTTTGTCATTCGAAGCAATTAAAGGAACAAACAAGCAACCTTCTTCAAACTTCAAAATATATTCATTCACATTCAAGTTGTCCTGGCTTAATTCCAAGAACTCCTTCACTTTCCGAGTCTTGACATCCGTGGAGAAATACTTGTCATAAAATAGCTCCTTGAACTCATTCCATTTAAGGGTTTGAACACTAACAGTTACCTTCGTGGCCTCCCACCAAATGCGCGCAGTCTTGGTCAGAAGAAACACTGCACAACTAACTCGATCATTATCTTCAAAGTGTTGATAGTCAAAGATTGCTTCAATAGCTTTCACCCATTCCATAGCTGCAAGAGGATCCACACCTCCCACGAACTCAGGTGGATTCATTCTTTTAAATCTGTCATAGGCTCCCTCTGAACTAGGCTCCTGCCTCGCAAGGCCTCTACCTCCCCCTTGACCTGGGTTCTGCAACCTCAATAACTGTTGGATCTGCTCTCCATGAACTTTAGCCTGCTCCTTGAGCAACTTACTAAACTCACCAACAACTCGAGATGAAGAACTATCTTCTTCCTCTACAGCTTTCCTCTTAGGTGGCATCTCCTACATTGCATCTCAGTTTAAAATCATTTGAAATCATATATACATATACCACAAGAGATACATATCATCATATCATTACATCAATGAGATGCAGAAGTATACATACCGAAGTGTCGCAAACAGAAGAAGTCATGTGCCAATCCATTGGTCCGAGAACCATGGCTCTGATACCACTAAATGTGACACCCTGACCCGTTTCAAAAGAAATAGATTCTATAATGCGGAAGCCTTAAAAAATAAAGACTTGGAGGAAATATGATCTTTAAAAATTTTGGCAAAGTTTCCCCATAAAAAGAACTCATAACCTACCTCAAGAAATAAAACCAAAACACAATAGAATTATCACAACTAAACATAACAATACATACCATATATACATAATCAATGATTTTAAAGGAGCTAACATCATTTAAAATACCATTTACCATACCATATATATAGTTCATAAGATGCATTCAAGGAAAAGTCTACTTACAACCCAATACACAAGTGCTTGTCAAGTCCTTGAGGAATTCCTACAACAATAACCATATATTGAACCATTAACATCTCAATAATCATAAACCCATATCAATTGATCCATAAAACCAACACCAACAACAAACCCATGATCTGTCCCAACACCAAAACCAAGAAATAACCACACCAAAAGCTTACCTTAGCTTCCTTGAACCAACAATAACCTTGCTCTCAACACAAATCACCAACCACAAGCTTGAATCAAAGAAAAGAAAGGAGAGAAATAGGAACCCTAGCTCACCCCTTGAAAGAAGAATCGAGAATGAGGGAAGAAATGAGAGAAAATAGAGCAAACACTTGTATTTAAGCTCTTAAAACTCCAAAACACGCTTTTAAAAAAATGCTGGCCGCTGGGGCGGACACTTTTTCCCGCTAGGGCGAGGAACTCTCGGCCAAAAACTATTTTTTTCCGAACAAGGCTCGCTAGGGCGGCCACTTTTGCCCGCTAGGGCGAGCACACTGCGCACATGCACTAAAAAGATCGCCTCAGAAACGCCTCTTCCGTTCAAAATTTGGAAAAGTGGTAAACTACAAAGTTGTAGCTCTATGTCTTTCCTTAAACATATCCAAATTTCAGATCATTTGGAGGTCTGACTAAAAAAGTATGACATTTCTCCCCACATGTGTCATTGTAGGAGCGACGATACGCACAACTCACTTCGGGTCACTTTTGGCTCCCCTTCCCTAATGATTTGAACAAAACTCAAAACATGAAAGTTATAGTCTTATGTCTTATCTTTCTAATGGAAGTGGCCTCACATCAATTGGATCAATATACAAAACATTATGCTAAAAACCACAACTACTGCCACCGTTTCATACCGTTTCAGCACTTCCATTACCTATTTAACTCAAATTCAACCTTCTATTCTACCCATCCATTATCTATTCCATTCTATAACATTCATTACCATTCATATCATAATGTACATCCATAACCACCACAATAAAAATACCGTAATTCATAATAAAAGACATGAATGATCGGCTATTACACTTTTTTTAACAATTACTTCATCAAAATAAAAAATAATGAAGTGTAACAGGTAAATTACTTCGTTGTTATTTGCAAAATGTGAAGTAACATAATATTAAATACTTCGTCAATAAGAAATCAAACGAAGTGATAGAATTAATTTACTTCAACATTGTTATGTAAGAACGAAGTTTTTTTGCGCAATTACTTCACCAAAATACAAATTATTGAAGTATTTCGAACCACTTACTTCGTCACTAAATGTAAATTGTGAAGTAACATAATATAAAAAACTTCAATCTCTTATGATCGGTAAATATCTGACACTTCTCGCCATACAAGTAATGTCTCCAAATCTTCAACGAAAAGACGACTGCGGCTAATTCTAAATCATGCGTCGGGTAGTTCTTCTCATGCACCTTCAACTGCCTGGAGGCATAAGCTATAACCCGACCTTGCTGCATCAACACTGCGCTTAATCTGAGCTTAGATGCATCGGTATAAAGCACAAATTCACCCTGTACCTATCGGCATGGCTAGTACTGGCGCCGAAATAAGAGCTTGCTTCAAAGTATCGAAGCTCTTCTGACATTCATCACTCCACACGAACTTAGCATTCTTCTTTGTCAGTGAAGTGAGTGGCACTGCTATGGATGAAAATCCCCGAATGAACTTACGGTAGTAACCGGCTAAACCCAGAAAACTGCGGATCTGTGATGCATTCTTTGGCTCGACCCATTCCTTAACGGCTACTATCTTTGCTGGATCAACTTCAATGCCACTGCTGGACACTATATGCCCCAAAAATTCTACTTTCTGCAACCAAAACTCACACTTACTGAACTTCGCAGTTAACTTGCGACTCTGCAAAACCTGCAACACTGTCCTTAAATGCTGTCTATGCTCCTCATGGCTCTTTGAGTATATGAAAATATCGTCAATAAATACTATGACAAACTGGTCAAGGAACGGCTGGAATACTCGGTTCATGAGGTCCATGAAAATTGCTGGAGCATTCGTCAACCCAAATGGCATTACTAAGAACTCGTAATGTCCTATACCTGGTCCTGAAGGCTGTCTTGTGAACATCTGCCTCCTTCACCTTCAGCTGGTGATACCCTGATCGAAGATCTATCTTAGAGAACACTGTGGATCCCTATAACTGATCAAACAAGTCTTCGATTCTAAGAAGTGGGTACTTATTCTTTATCGTTACCTTGTTCAACTCACGGTAATCGATGCACAGTCTCATACTCCCATCCTTCTTCTTCACAAAATGTACTGGCGCGCCCCACGGTGAGAAACTAGGGCGAATGAACTCCTTGTCGAGAAGCTCTTGAATCTGTTGTTTGAGCTCTAACATCTCAGCTAGAGCTAATCGGTACAGCGCCTTAGAGATTCTCACTGTGCCTGGCATGAGATCAATAGTAAATTCCACCTCTCTCTATGGTGGAAGGCCTGAAATGTAAGGCTCGAGATTATTAGTTTCATTGACGTACGACTCGGAGGATATGAGAATGCATGTCATAAGATGAAAGTACAAAATATTTCATGTATGAGAGGCCGCACCCGCGCTCAAAACAGGAGTGCACCCGTGGTCATGCAATTATGGATTTTAGCAAGAAAAGCCGAGAGCATAGCGCACCCGCAGTGCTAACGTGACCGCACCCGTGGTGCTGCATGCGAGAAGTCCACCTTGGTTCTTATGTTGACACATGGCCTGAGGTATAAATACTTAGTGCTGATTCATTCTTTCATCGTTTCAGAAGCTGAGAACCGAGAATTCTCTCAAGAATCCTTCAATATCTTCAAGGCTTTGAAGTGAGGTAATTCATGATTTAACCATCCGAATTGCATTTCGAGTTGAGATTCTTGTTTCTCTCATTGAGGGCTTTAAGAGGATGTAACTTTCATTCATTTCCTACATGATTTAAGATATGGAGTTTGGGGGAAATTGTATTATGTTTATAGAGATGTGTTGTAATGCCCAGAAATTATGAGAAATGATAAGACAAGATTATAAAGTGTTGCCAGGATGGAAAATAAGAAATTCTTGGAAATGCAGCACCGCACTCGCGGTGCCAGGCATCACCGCACCCGCGGTAAATGGACAGTAAGTTGACAAGAAAATCCCGTAGCCACACCGCACCCGCGGTATTAGACGGAGCGCACCCGCGCTGATGACACCGCACCCGCGGTCGTGTAAGCAGCGCACCCGCGGTCAAGCTTCGGGAAATCTAGATAGAATCGTCGAGACTGAAGCGCACCCGCGGTGCATATGTTACCGCACCCGCGGTGCGACGTGCACCATGAAAAATGAGGCCACGTTTTATGAATTGCATGCAGTATATATAGAAGCGATTGACACGGTTGTTCTTCAGAAAATTCAGAAAGAGACGAAAACTTTGAAAGAAAATCCTTACGCCTTTTTGATTTGCGATTGTGGAAGATCCGTCTATCAGAATTCGAATCTGAAAGTAGTATCGTTTCCCTCGTGACACGAGCTATACAAGGACGTAAGTTTTGTTACGTTTTGAGATGTTTTGAAAATATGATGTTGCTAGAATTGCATGTGATTCAGATATGGTGTTTCTACTACCGTAGATATTGTATAATTGAAGTCAGATTAAAGAACAGACTGTGTCTGTAATTATTATGATTTTTGAAAGATAGTGACTGAGATTCTATATTAGGATTGTGTTAGTATTCAGAGTATGATTGTATTGGCACCGATTATGAGTTTCAGTATTATATTTGTGATGTTCAGATTGACGGGGTTATTTAGATTGTATTGTTATGCCGTCGAAACATCATTTGATTTAGATTGATCAGATTCAGATACGAGTTCGATTAGATTGTGATATTATTGATATGACTCAGATGGTATCTTGTTCAGACATTGATCAGATTGTATACTGATTTGAGTATTGATCAGAACAGATCGTGAATTGAGTTATTTACTGATACAGCGTATTCGATATTGTCTTTTCAGATTGATATGGACAGAGTTGAATACAGATCATCATCTTCGTCAGACCGGGACGACAAAGGTATAATTCATGTGATATTCGGGAAGAAACAACTCAATCGAGATCATCCTTGAGTTGCCCAATAAATCACATACTATATTCTTGTTTATGTTTTATCTAATTATGCTTTGGTTACAGATCATGTTGCATTGCATTAAGATGATTATGCTTGTTTACAGATTTTGTATTCATGCATTAAGATAGGAAAGTCTGCGAGATCATCCAGACTTCTAGATGTTCGGCGATATCTCAGCTTAAGGGAAGATCACCCCCCTTTGTAGATGTGGATACAGATCAGGCCGAAGTCTAGGAATAAGACGGACAGCACCTCGATTGGGAGGGTAGGTGACAGACAGTGCCGTCTTATTCACCCCGGGATCCCTAGAGTTCCAGATCGAGTCGAGTCTAGACATGATTTGATTAGGACTTCATGCTTATATGGATGTGGCTCCTAGACCATGGGACCCATCGTTATTGCTTACAGTTGTGCTAGCATGTTTTATGATTTAGATTGTTTATATGCTTGTTTATCTGATTTGAGCTGCATGCTTAATTTCATAGACTATGAAAGATATTATGTTTATACATAATCGCATGTTTAATGAATTAGTTTGTTTATATACATGCTTACCATGTTTTATACTGGGATTTATTCTCACCGGAGTTATCCGGCTGTTGTCGTGTTTTGTATGTGTGCATGACAACAGGTGGGGCTGGATCAGGGTCGAGAAGATGACGAGAGAAGACGAGTTTAGCGTGGCGATTCCGGACTTACAGTAGATTGGATTTTACTACTTGAACTGCAGTAGTTGAACCTTAGATTAATTAAAAAGACTGTTGTACATTATTGTATCTTTATACTGAAATGTAGTTTTATACAGATATGTATATCATGTAGATGCCATTATCTTCCGCACTTTATTTTAAAAAGAAAAATTTTTAGACCCTGTTTATCAGAACTGATAATTAAATCCCAACGGTGATTAAGAAGATGATTAGCGTCCGGGTCCCCACATGTGTTATTGAAATCATGGACAACATATAAAGGTAAACGGATCGAGTATGGGATATCATATGCGATTCTTATGAATTTCAGCATGGTAAGAATAGATGGTGCTGATGTATGGTGTTCTAGATTGATATTATGGTGGATTTTGAGTGATGATGATTGATTTCTGAAAGATGAGTTGATCATGATATGTTGAGAATGGATTGATTAGTATCGAGAAACTACGTCGTTATGCCGTC